>NC_056741.1:728685509-728815509 GCF_019279795.1 Protopterus annectens | reverse complement strand
CCAATTCTGTTTTACAAAACCTACATTTGGCTACTTGTCCCACATATTCAGTGGACTTTGTAAACCTGCATGTACGCAGCCCACTGTCTTGGGCCACTAATATTAACCTTTCAACTCTTGGTTTGAAGTCACCCCTCCTTAACCATTCCTGCGTTCGTTCCTGATAAATACGAGGTTCTTCCAGAAGTTTTCTATACTTGTAACTATACTTATGCATTTTCTACATTTCTTGCTTTCTCATCTAGTTCTTCACCTTATATTCCTCCTTTTGTTTTTTGGCACATTCAGTTGCTGCCTGATTTTTATCTACTTCTGGTTTGAGTTCCATTCCTGCTTAATGCCGGTATGCTTCTGCTAAATTAAGCAGAGAAGTCATCTTAGATTCATTCTCCCCGTGTTTCAAAACTTTCACTACATTTGGATCTTGTGAGGTCATGTGTGGAGTCCCATGATTGTAGATCTATACATATAAACAATTGCAAGGAAACTCATCCCTCCTACAGAACAGGGAATACATAATCTTGGTATGCACTGATTTTTATAGATCATTTGGTGAGCATGAAGTATCCTTCTTGTTTTCATGTCTAATCTGTCCAATGTGTTTTGGGGCCAATCAACCACTCCAAAACTACAAGTTAGGGCAGGAAGAGCAAACTGGTTTATAGTTTGCATTTTGTTCCTAGATGTCAACACTGTTTTCAGGATTAATTTAAGTCTTCTAAAGTATTCCTTACTAAGTTGTATTTGTATTTGTTCATGTTTTATTGCTAATCCTTCATCAATTTCCAAATATTTATACACTCCTTCTTCCTCAAGTTCTTTTATATCATGTTATTGTCCCAAACTAATGTTTTCCTGTTGCTGCAGTTTTCCTGATTTAAAGGTTGCTTTTGCACATTTATCAAGGCCAAATGACATTTTAATATCATATTTAAAAGTTTTGACAACATGCAGCTGTGCATTCACTTCCTCATCTGATGAGCAATACAGTTTTAAATCATCGACAAAGAGAAAATGAGAAGTCTTTAGACTTTGTTGTTTTCTAGGAGCCAAATTATAGCCATGGCGTAAGCTGGGTTAAGGGCAAGGCAGAATAGCAATGGTGACAGAGTCACCCTAGGACATCCCTCTTTGAATTTTTCCCCCAGGATAATAATTTGTCCTTTATCATGGCTTAATTGAAAAGTGGTCTGCCACTGTTTCATGGTCACTGTAATATAGTCGATCAGTGTAGGGTGCATCTTATACATTTTTAAGCACTCTTTTATCCATGAATGTGGGATATTAGCAAATGCATTTTTGTAGTCAATCCATGCCATACTTAGATTTTTTCCCTTTTTTACAGTTCTCCACTATGACTTTATTTAACAACAAATTGTCCTTTGTTCCATATGACTTTCTTTTATTGCCCTTTTGTTCTACTGCCATAAATCATACACATACTCACACAAAGACATACTCGGAGGCTCTGATCAAAAATTTACCAAAACAGCAGAGGCCACCAAAGCAGACACCCAAACAACTACCACCTCACGACCCAACACATGCAACACATAGACCACACAGTCAGAGTGTCAAACAGTCACAGCCCTTAAGGCCAAACAAAATGCCAGACACACTTGTCATTGGTGATTCCATAGTCAGACACACTGACGTCCCGCTCACCAGACTGAGTAAAGAGAAGGTCACAGTAAGCTGCCTGTCAGGCGCTAGAATCCGCCACATAACGCAAGCACTCAGGTCTCTCAACAGCAGGTACAAGTACAACTCAGTCATTGTCCACGCTGGTGTCAACGACCTGAGACGTACCTCCTTGGACTACATGAAAAGGGACATCAAGGAGCTCTCTGATTATGTAGCCCAGGCAGGTATGACCCTGACCTTGAGCAGTATCCTACCTTCACCTAGAATGATGCCACAATACAGTGATAAGATGATCAGCTTTAATAATTGGCTTAAATTCTGGTGTCATTCAAAGGGGATCCAATGTCTGTCTGCCTGGGATGACATGCTGGACAAGCCACGCTGCTTCGCAAGGGACGGCTTGCACCTGTCACCCCTGGGCTTCCGGATATTGGCAAAGGCTCTTGCCACCCCCATAGTGCCTTTTTTTAGGCAAGGCTCAAATTCTAAACCAACCACCCAAGAACACCAAAAAGGAAAAAACTAAGGGTAATGCTGCTCAATGCCAGAAGTCTCAATCTCAAGATGCACGCACTCGAGGCCCTTCTCAATATGGAGAACATCGATGTCTGTGCTGTGACAGAAACCTGGTTCAAGGCTCCTGAGAGCACCCCAGCACTAACAGGTTTCACCTCATATCATGCGTTCCGGCCCAAAATCCGGACAACACCAAGAAAGGAGGGGTGTCCATATTCATAAAGGACACCCACACCTCAAGGTTGGTGGCAACGCACGATGCATCGGAGACCATCCAGGTGCAATTAACCATAGGCAAGACTGCTCTGCAATTTGTAGCATGTTACAGGCCACCCTCTCAAACTCAGGAACCTCACATGGCCTTCCTGAAAACATTGGAGGGATAAATGTATCTCCAAACACCATCATACTAGGTGACTTCAACTACCCTAATATAGACTGGGAACACTACTCAAGCCCGAACACTCTAACCCAAAGATTCCTGGAGTTCATAAACTCAAATGCCATGGAACAACTAGTCACCATCCCCACAAGAGGAGAAAACATACTTGATCTCATCATCACGAACATGGGATCAAAATGTTCAACACCGGAAGTATACCCATCACTGGTGAGATCAGATCATAAACTAATCTCGCTGGAGGTCCTCATCCCGCCCCCAACTGAAACCAAAAAGACCACAGTGAAAAACTTCTCAAAAGCCGATTTCACACTTCTAAAAACTAGTGTGGTCTCCTTTAAGGCCCCTGAGCCAGTGGTAAACATTACTCAAACCGCTGAATCACTTACAAATGCCTTCTACCAGCACCTACAGGACTGCATGGATCAGGCAATCCCAAACAAAACTAAGACTCTCTGTACCAAAGGCAAGCATCCAGTCTGGTGGACCCCAGCCATAAACAAGCTCTACAACAAAAGGAGGAAGCTACTACAAGATAGAGCAAAATCCTTGAAAGGTAAGACACCTTTGATCATTATAAGTAAAAACTAAGAGCTCTCATAAAATCATCCAAGGCAAATTTTGAGAGAAAAATCGCCAAGGACTCTAAAGAGAATCATAAGGCCTTCTTTAGCTATGTTAGAAACCTAGGAGGAAACTCCCAGATATGCTCAGAATTAGTTCAAAATGATGTGAAAATTACTGAACCTACACACATTGCCAACATACTGGCTGACAGGTTCAGTGCAAACTTCTCCCCTCCCCAAAAGGAGAGATATCTATTCCAGAGGATTGTAGCCCCCAAACATCTCCAACGCCCAGGTGAGAACTGCCCTCACTAAGGCAAAAACACAGCATCCATGGGACCGGATGGTGTCCCGGCTGTGTGCTTCATGAACTCAACGAGGAATTAAACCCACAGTTAGGACAGCTGTTTAATCTTAGCCTCACCTCAGGATAATGCACTCCAAGGAGTGGCGACGGCGACTGTGGTCCCACTTCATAAGGGCGGTGCCTCCACAGACCCTGGAAATTACCGCCCATTAGCTTGACAAGCCTTATCTGCAAAGCCATGGAGAGGATCATAATGGAACTCATAAATAAAGACATAGGGAACTTGCAGACTTTGGATCCAACCCAGTTTGGCTTTGTCAAAGGCAGATCCTGCCTCTTAAACTTGGTTGACTTTTTCGAGACAGTCACCAAGGCCATTGATGAGGAAAGGCAGTCCATACAGCCTACCTCGACCTGGCAAAGGCCTTCACACAATACCCCACTCAGGTATCATCGAAAAACTCATCAGCTTGAATGTAAACCCATACATCACAAGATGGGTTGCAAACTGGCTAAGTGACAGAACCCACAGGGTCAGAGTTGCTGGAGCCATGTCAGACTCAAAGCCTGTCACAAGTGGTGTCCCACAGGGCTCAGTCCTGGGTCCACTCTTGTTCGGCATCTACTTTTCTGAAGTACAAGCAAACACAGGAGGGTTATGGCTGACAAAGTTTGCAGATGACTGCAAACTGGGCGCCATAGTCGAAAACACATCTGACACAGATATCCTCCAGAAGGGCCTCACAGAAACGGATAACTGGTCCCAGAGCCATGGCCTGAAGTTAAACGCCAAAAAATGCATAGTCATACCCTTCGGGAAAAACAAGGTTACCCCTAGCTACCATATAGGTGGCAATCCACTGAGCACAGAAAAAGTCATCAGAGATCTGGGGACCCAGGTTGACAGCAGCCTTTCGTTTGACACTCATGTTGCTAAAGTAGTTAGAAAAACCTTCTATATCACCCACCTGATCATGAAGGGATTCACATCTAGATCAAGGGAGGTCATCGTCCCCCTGTACTCATCACTCATTAGACCTATGATTGAGTACAATGCCCCCTTCGGAATGTATCTGACCAGACACCTGCTGCAGCTTGAAAGGCCCCAAAAGTTCCTCACCAAAAGGATAAAGGGTCTCAAAAATATGTCTTATGCTGCCCGACTGAAAGAACTCCAGCTCTATTCAGTCTCATACCGCTTGCTCAGAGGTGACCTGTGCCTGACATATAAGGCCATGTCAAACCCAGATTTGATGAATATGCTTCACCTCAAAAAATCTAGATCCCTCAGAACCACAAGGGCAGGAGACTTAAACCTTGACACGGTTATAAATAGAACGTGCTGGAGGGACAGATTCATCACCCAGAGACTCCCTATGCTGTGGAACAAAATCCCGGTACATGTGAGGCAGAGCACCTCTCTGGCCTTGTTCAAGAGGAATCTTGACCAATGGATGGGAGATTGCAGATATACCCCAGGGATTACTTCGGTGTCACTGCTTGACAGAGGCACAGCAAAATGATAGGCATAGTTTTTATTCAAACTAAAGGGGTGGCGAAAGCCACATAACTATGGGCTAGGCTTATAAATGCCCTTGGGCAGATAGCCTAGTATGAACCTATGAACCTATGAACCTATGAATTGCATTTTCTTCTAAATGACTATGAACTCTGTCAGCATCAGTTGCTGTGTATAGTTTATACGTCATTGGAAGGCAAGTTATTGATCTATAAATTTTGGGGTAGCTTGCAGGTTGACTCTTAAGTAGGAGTATTATTTTACCTGTTGTTAGTCAGGTTTGTGTCTGTTCGGGGTGCGCATATAAATAGTTCTTACTCATGGCTAAATCTTTGTGCAAAGATGTTAGTACTTTTAACCAAAAGTTAGGTACTGCATCTGGGCCTCGGGTTTTCCAAGTACCAATATAACAAGGTAGTGTGGCTTAGCAGTCTAAGGTGCTGGATTAAGACTCCAATCTCTTTGGGGGCATGGGTTTGAATCCCTCCACTGCCAGATGTAGTCAAGTGCAGATAGCCTAGAGGAATTCATACATTTCTTACATGAAACACAGGTGGGAAGAATAATATTAGCTGGGGACTTAAATTTACCAGAAACAGACTGGAATAATATTGATTCAACATCGTTAGTAAGGAAATTATTCACAGAGTATATTCAAGAACAATTGCTTCAGATTGTAAAAAAAAAAAAAAAACTACCAGGATTTGGAACATACTATATATTTTTTGTGTTCCCAAAGAAGCTACTGTAACTTCAAGTCAAGTTTTACCACCATTGATGTGCAGTGATCATGTGGTTATAAAGGTTAATTTGTTGCTAGATAATTCTGCCAAACTGAAATCTAAACCCATGCACAGAAGGTTAATTACAGATTATATGGAAGCAAAACAGTCACTATGTAAAACTAACTGGAGTGAGGTTTTCAGTGGAAAAACTGCAGATGGAATGTGAAAAGTTTTGAAAAAGAAATTGTTTGACTACAAAATGTCAAAAAAAATGTTTAACATCAGGATCTAGGCATAAAACATCAGGGGGATATATTTCCATAAGAACACAATATCTGATTAAGGTTAGAGACAAAAAATATAAGAAATGGAAGATAGGTCAAACTACAACTTTGAAAACTGAAATAAACAAGCTGGACAAACAGATTAAGCATAGTGTGAGACAAGATCAAGAAAATTTTGAAGAGAATGTATATAAAGATATTGAGCATAATAGGAAACCTTTTATAGATACATAAGATGTGGAAGGAGTAAAGACGCACAAATTGATAAACCGTGTGTAGATTCTAAAATGTATTCTCAGACACAACAGATTATAGTTATATTTACAAAATCGTATGCAAAGCAGTTTGGCTCCACAAAAGGGGTGATAAATTGTTCTAGTGACATCCAGGTTACCCCAGATACTGGAATCAAATTAGATTATATCAAAAAAGAACTGTGCAAACTGGATCCAAACAAAGCACAGGGAGGAGACAGAATTAGTAACAATGACCTGAGAACACTTCAGCAAGAATTTACACTACCATTATATTTATTATTCACTAGGTCATATGAATATGGAGAGATTCCTCAAGATTAGAGACATGCGCTTATTAAATCTGTCTTTAAGGGAAAGGGGAGTAGGATAAACCCAAAATCATATAGACCCTTAAGTCTACTTTCATGTTGTGGAAAATTAATGGAGAAGGTAATATTGGATAAGTTGTTGTCAGAACTGGCTAGGCTGGGACTAGAAACTATATATCAGCACGCATATGTTGAAAATAGATCTATTACCACCTGTAACATGATGTTCTATAACAATATAATAACAGCTATGAATGAAAAATTATGCTGTGATGTAATTTATATAGACTTAACTTCAGAATTTGACAGGGTCATGCACAAAACACTGATCAATAAATTAGTACAACTAGGTATTGATGTACTCTTGATAAGATGGATAGCTGCATGGCTTACAAATAGGACATGGCAAGTATCATACAGCAACTGGACAGGTGAAATCCTTGGTTACAGTCAGGGTGTCACACAGGGCTCAGTCCTAGGCCCTTACTTCTTTAGATTATATCTTTCAGACCTAATCTTTTCATCTGAGGTATTCTACAGTCTATACGCAGATGACCTGAAATTAGGTAAACTGATTACAAGTGTTATAGATAAGGCATGTCTGCAAAATAACTTGACTAAACTGACCATTTGGGCACAGGAGAACAATATGCTGATAAATACATCCAAAATTAAGCAAATGAGATTTGGAAGACATAAACTGAAAGGTGAATATTTAATACAGCACACAGTGATTGAAACTGTAGACTCATTTAAGGACCTGGGTATATGGGTAGATTCAGCTATGAGTTTTTCTAATCATATCAACCAATTGGCTAATAGTTTAGTTATAGAACTATAGGTTGTATAAAAAGATTTATAAAGTCTAGGAAATTAAAAATAATGAAGTCACTGTTTGTTAGTTACATTAGACCCAAACTTGAGTATGGAATAACAACATGGAAACCCTAAAGAAGACAAGCATGACTAAACTGGAAATAGTACAGTGGAAATATACCAAGGGCATTCATGGATGTGAAAATCTAAGTTATTATGAAAGACTAAGATATCTGAACTTCTACAGTGTCTCTTACAGATATGTAAGAGGAGATCTTATTCAGGTATATAGGGCATTTAGGGACAACTACCTCTGAAAATATTTGGGGTTATCAAAATGTACCAGATAATCATTAGACAGCCTGTGTAGAAGATTCTATAGGAATGAGAAGTCTACTAATTGGTTCTCTGACAGAGTAGCTGATGCATGGAACAGGCTACCAAATTACATTAAAGTAAGAACTAGGTTAGATATTTTCAAGAACAGCCTAGACACTTATTATGGGAACAATTGTTTTGGTATATTGGCAAGCTAGAAGGACATTTATGCCCATGCTTGAAATATTTGTATGTATGTATGTATTTCTCTAGAGCTGAGTTGGCCTAGTGGTCTAACACACTATGCTGTAGTTCAGAGGGTCCTGGGTTCAAGACTTGGCGGGGGTGATTATTTTATAAATCCTATAACAGAGTACCTCGCTGACCCTCTTCAAGCACAATCTTGATAAGTAGATGGGAAACCATAAATTTGCCCCAGGGGTTCCACCTTTGTCCCTCACTGACAGAGGTTATAGGTGTTGACTGAGGTTTCTTTTTTGGGGATAAACTCTTGGCTATGCTTGTAAGGGCCCCAGGGCCATTAGACTAGTAACCTCCTATGATCCTATGATTAAAGGCTTTTCTTAACTTTGTTTCAATCTCTCTGGCTGTTACTTCATCCCATTTCATATCTTGTACCTTTAAACTTTTTATTCTTTCTTTTACTTCTGTTATCCATTTAGCATTTTTGTTATGTTCCACAGGATTGTCATAGATACTTCTCCAAAATGCACCTATTTCTTCTTTTTTTGGCAGTCTTTCAATTCCTTTTACCTTGTTTTCCAATTCTCTATAAAACATTTTGGGTCATCAATAAATTGTTTATTTTGTACTTTTCCTTTATATTTATCTTCATATATTCTAAAGTTTTCCATCTGTGCTGAGATTTTTAGTTTATTTGTGATAGTGCATGATAGATCCTGATCTGTTCTAATACTGTGCATTGTTTTTATCATGTCTATCTTTCTAAGTATTTTTGTTGATCTGTTCCCTCTTCTATACTCTTCTAACAGTGACTCTTCTTGTCTTAATTGCTTTATAGTTTTCTCTATTCGATACTTCCATGATGATATTCAAAATTTGATTTCTCCCCTTCCTTTCCCCTTACTACCCTGTGTTCATGTGGTAGAACTTTATCAGTTATTAATTTAGCTGCACAGTAATATATGTTTACTTCTGTTATATCACATAGATCTCTGTGAACAGTCATAATTACTGTGTTCATTTGTTTTATCAAACTTCTGACTTTTTGTTTTTTATTGGCCTTTTGCAGTCTGTTTCTTTCATTGATCTTAATAAGTCTATCTATCTCTATTAAATCAAGCAGCTCTTCTCTTAGCTTGTTTTCTTCTAGACTGAGGGCACATATTTTATTTTCTATTTCATGCGGGCATTCCATAAAAAGTTCTATTGCATCTTCCTGTGGCACATTCTCTTCAATTTCATCCTGTGCCATCCGTTGCCCTGTGATATGGGAACTCACTGGCCTATCATTCCTCAACATTGACTGCATCAGAGTTTCCAGAGTTTCCTGTTCCTTCTCTTGCTGTCCAGCTTGAAATGAACATTTATACTAGTTTCCTGTGGAAATCTCCAAAATATCTTCATATGGCATCTAACCAATTGCTTCCCATTCTGCTGGTTTCCCTTTAATTTGGAGGTCCATTGCTCTATCCTGTTGTGGTGCTTTCTGAATTAGATTTTCTACACTGAGTCCTTCACTTCAGAGGTGCCCCATAACCTCAGTTTCTATTTCTTTAACTTCTCCATTACTAATCTCCTTTTCTACTTTTAAACACAAAGAAGGTGGTCTCTGTGCCAAACTGCAAACAAGTAAATGAAAAAAGCCACAGCTGTTCCAGCTTTAATGTACGAAAAACTTTCATTGCACAAACCACAGAAGGTAGACTTCACACAAACAATTTGTGTGAAGTCTACCTTCTGTGGTTTGTGCAGTTTTTTATACATTAAAGCTGGCACAACTGTGCCTTTTTTCAGTTACTCCTTTTCTACTTTTCCTTTATAGGATCAATGGATTCCTTCCAGATAATGCCAGAACTCTAGCCACCACCTTCTTTTTGACAATTCTCATATATACTACTCCTATCCTAACAAACTGAAACAATACTCACAGAAAGAAACTTGCCTGCTGCTCCAATAAAATAGTTACACTTGACACCAGTCTCCCTTATAGGACCCACCATTGTCATAGCTTAAAGCAATTAAACTGGCTTAAACTACAAAACTACTTAACATATTCACAAATAACTACAGCACACAAACTCATTCATCATCCAGAAAAATGTCCTGCACTACAAAACATATTACTGCCCTACTGTCCAGCAAGGGACCTCTGTTCTAGTAACAACTTCTTTTTACTTACAAATAAGTCAAATAATGCTGTAGGGGACTCGCTATATTCCCAATACATTGCTAAACTCTGGAATAGTATCCCTACACAAATAAAACTATCAGACAAACTCAATAGTTTTAAACCACTACTTAAGCAACATCTTAACCAGTCTTGGTTCTGCACATGCTCATCACAAGGTTAAGACTTTGCGTTCACCATACAATACTCTCCAAACACTCTCCTTAAACAGAATACTCTCAAACACTCACTGTAACCACAAAACAATTTTTATAGATAACTGCTGCCTGTGCAATCCACTAAGTTGCATGTGGGCTTTCTCTTTAGTAGCTTCCACCTCTTTAAAATCTTAGAATGTATAAATGTAACTACTGCTTGCATATAAATGTAAATAGAAATGTAACTACTTAGTGTTAAACTTGAACTTAGTATAATGCAACGTAATCAAATTGAACTTTTCTCACCAGGCCTCCGCTGAAAACCCAATACCAAGAAGTGCATTATAGTACCTTTGGAGAAGTCTGCCACCCCATGTAACTACATCACCAATAAAACACCATTAAAAAGTTGATTCACTAGTCAAGGATCTGGAAACTCATGTAGATAGCAACCTAGCCTTCAACCAACATGTGTCCAAGGTAATAAGAAAATCTTTCTAAGTTGCTCAACTTATAAGCAAAAGTATGGCATCTAGGTCCAGAGAGGTCACCATTCCATTGTACTTGGCCTTCATCAGGCCCAACATAGAATATAATGCCCCCTTCAGTATGTACCTGATTAGACACATGCAGCAACTGGAGTGTTCTCAAAGGTTCCTTTCAAAAAGAATACATGGAGTAAACACAATGTCCAACTCTGATTGCTTCATAGCCCTGTCTCTTCACTCAGTATTATACAGACTTCTGAGAGGTGATCTTTGCCTGGCATACATGGATCCCTGGACCCTGTTTTGATGAAGCTTTTGCACATCCACAAAAGAAACAGCATCAGGACTACTAGATTAATAGACCTAACTTCTGCTTGCAATATAAATAAGAAATGTTGGAGAGATAGATATGTTTCTCAGATAATTCTTATTCTTTGGAACAGGCTTCCCATCTATGTGAAGCAGAGCTCCTCTTTATCCCTATTTAAGCACAACTTTGACCAATGAATGTGTAATCAGAAATTCACCCCTGGTCTGGCTCTTATGTCTCTGGTGGACACAGGCAGTTGGTGAATCACTCCTATAAATCAAGTATAAATCAAATTTGTGGCTCACATTTGGGTTGCACAGTTAGGCTTTTAAGAGCCCTAGTGATCATTAGTCTATTATACACCTATGAACCTTTGAACCAGAGTAGAGCATTATAATCTCATCGGCTGTGCCCTCACAATGCATTAAGGCCAAGAAATAGCTTTCTAAGAAAACAAGATCATGCCCACATGTCTCATTCACATGAGGGCATTTAAGGTTAAGAAAAAGTTAAAAAAGTAACAAATGGTTACTGTGGTGCTGGCAGGTTTGTACTGTGTAGGAGTTTATGATAAGATAAAAAATATACATTTTTTCAGGTTTTATTCAGAGTGGTCCTTTAATTAATATCGGTCCACACTGCGCAACTTTGACTGACCAATTTTTCACTATGCAGCTGTTGCTATTTTTTTATGAATCCCAGTCAAAGTTATAATGCTGCATTTACTAGGCTCATTCAAACAGGCTCATAACAGTGGCAGATTTAATTTATTTTGTTTAATTTTTATTTGTGCTTTGCTAACCGAGTAGGTGGGACGCTTCAAAGAACTTTTTCAGCCATGACCTGGGCCATAAGGCAAAGAAGTGTTACATTCATTCTGTGGAATTTGCATGAGTACACAGTCAAAAGAAGAGCTATTTGCTAAGAAAAGTAACACATCTTTAGTAGAACTCTACTGAATATTCAGTTGGAAAAGTTATATTCAATGAGTTCACAGTCGTTAAAGTTTACATGAGTATACAGTGAATCATGTAGTCAACCTTCATTTAATCTGCAGCAGCACAGCATAGCTAAAAGTGAAACTAGTACATTTACATATTAGCTTGTCTATTTACATTGTGTAATTCACATTTACTTAGATATGAGTACATCAACATCCATTTTATATTAACATTAAACATCCAAGCTTTGTGATGTAAAAATCTCTGCTGCAGTTATACAGAGGAGTCAGTATGATAGATTACTTTGAGATTTATTCAGCATGCATGTGTGCTAGAGGTAGCACAGAATAAACATTTGGGTTAGCAAGTGTAACACGTAGCAGTTGCATTTGTGTTTGTTTATAAGATGATTAAGCTTCTTTCTAAATCATGGGTATTCAGACTCGTCTCTGATTTCCAGGTGGCTGGAGCAATGTTTTTAAATCTTCTTTCTCTTGTGTTGCTAACAGATTGTGGGTATATAAAGTTCATTGTATTGCCATTGTTGTCCCTTAAATCAGAAGGTGTTGTTATGATTGTAAGTTTATTTGTTAATGAAATACAGAAGTCCTTGTGCAAGAGCTTAAATTTAAATGATGAAAGCAGAAAAAATATCTCTTCATTTACCAGCAGCCATTTTGTTTTATTAAGTGTTAGCACTGTCTTAGGGGAAGAGGTGGGTGAACCTACAAATTTCATTGATTGTATTTCTGGATTGTCCAACAGGTTGCCCAAGGGCCACAATCCAGTCCACTCTGCACTGTATCAGATCTTCAGCATGCCGAAATGAAGGCAAAAAAGGGCCAAGTATAACATTAAAATTATTTGTTAAATCTGGTCCAGTACATGACAATTGCATCCTGTCACTGTAAATGTGAATTCCAAACTTCCTAGGTACTTAAACATCAGTATGTGCACATGCACATTCAGGAAGTTATGCATGAACTATATCTCAGAGATTTTCTCATTCCAGTGTTGGTATTGTTTAGAGCTTATGGATTTGTTCAGTTTCATTAAGCATATTATGTATGTAATATGTACACACGTGAGTGCCTGCGCGTATAGGTATGTGTGTATGTTTGTGTGTGTGTGTGTGTGTGTGTGTGTGTGTGTGTGTGTGTGTGTGTGTGTGTGTGTGTGTGTGTGTGTGTGTGTGTGTGTGTGTGTGATTTTGCTTCATATTTTTGGTCTGTTTACCATGGAATTTGTTGTTTCCTTGAAAACCGTTGAGGAGTTCACTCACTGAATAATAACAGACATCATAGTTTCAGACTTCATATCCCTCAGAAAATGCACTAAAATGCAAATTATACAACAACCCCCCCCCCATTAATATTCAAAAACGTGCACGCTGATTGGTCAGTGTGCACGTTGTAAATCAGAGTTGTAGTAATGGAAAAAGGTCCGGTCGCCCGGACTTTTTCCATTATTAAAACTCTTTTTTTACAGCAACGGAGAACGCAAGATCTCTGTTGCTTCACACTGTCTCACTATGTTAAACGAGTTTAACATAGCGAGACAGCTTTAAAAAAAAAAACGGAAATTCTCCGTTGCTTTTTTAAAGCTGTCTCACTATGTTAAACTCCTTTAACATAGCGAGACAGTTTGTAAAAAGCAACAGAGATCTTGCTTTCTCCGCTTTTTCAAACTGTCGCTATGTTAAATGGGTTTAACATACCGAGACAGCTTTAAAAAAAGCAACAGAGATTCTCCGTTGATTTTTTTAAAGCTGTCTCGCTATGTTAAACCCATTTAACATAGTGAAACAGTTTGTAAAAAGCAACAGAGTTCTTGCTTTCTCCGTTGCTTTTACCCACAGCTCTGATGTACTGTGTAGGCATACGCATGCGCAGTACATCAGAACTGCTGCAGAATACCAGACAGCTGCGGAAGGGCAGCAAGGAGGCATTATACAATGCCATTATTTAAGAAAAGTAATTTTTTTTTCATAAATAATGTCATTGTACAATAGCAATAACCCACTTCTGGGTGTGGGTAATGCTAGATTTACAGCTCCAAATAGACCAGCAAGGCAGCACAGAGTTCAATATATTTATTTAATATTGAAGAGTATAACAAACTAGTTTCGGCTAACAGCCTTCTTCAGTGTAAAACAATGTCATCAAGTTCATTTGCATCAACCTTTAAATACATATCAGGAGCCAATCAAATAGATGAGCTCATGAATACTAATAAGTTTTGAAAAATTGCTTGCAAAACAGGTTTAAGGGCACTTGAAATAAATCATATAGTTGTACAATAATAGTGAGTGTGCACTCAACTATGGTCCATCCATCACAGGAAAATTGACCATCAGTTAAAAGCCAAACACATTCTAAATGTTCAAACATGTCAATAATACAATATTAGTACATGTTATTTAATTTAATAATCCCATGTGGGTGTACCACTGTGACAAGCCATACAACGATTTTTAGTTAAAGGAGCAAAGAGTCAGAAAATCCATGCTATCTATTGGACTTGCCATATCATAATAGAACATGTATTGAACACATTAGATAGAATATACATGTGTATAAAACTATGTATATTTATGTATACATAAAGAAGTTAATAATAGGCAAAATCAGTCATGAACATATCATACCCAGTAAATCAAAAATGGTGTTACATCATCCTTGACCTGAGTGCTTTCCTATTTTTGCCTATTATTAACTTCTTTATGTATACATAAATATACATAGTTTTATACACATGTATATTCTATCTAATGTGTTCAATACATGTTCTATTATGATATGGCAAGTCCAATAGATAGCATGGATTTTCTGACTCTTTGCTCCTTTAACTAAAAATCGTTGTATGGCTTGTCACAGTGGTACACCCACATGGGATTATTAAATTAAATAACATGTACTAATATTGTATTATTGACATGTTTGAACATTTAGAATGTGTTTGGCTTTATTTTAACTGATGGTCAATTTTCCTGTGATGGATGGACCATAGTTGAGTGCACACACTCACTATTATTGTACAACTATATGATTTATTTCAAGTGCCCTTAAACCTGTTTTGCAAGCAATTTTTCAAAACTTATTAGTATTCATGAGCTCATCTATTTGATTGGCTCCTGATATGTATTTAAAGGTTGATGCAAATGAACTTGATGACATTGTTTTACACTGAAGAAGGCTGTTAGCCGAAACTAGTTTGTTATACTCTTCAATATTAAATAAATATATTGAACTCTGTGCTGCCTTGCTGGTCTATTTGGAGCTGTTAACTTGGTTTGGACCGTGCATCCCCTCGTGCACAGGACTTGGTATAGACTAATGCTAGATTTACCCACAGTTGGCTTTGTTTGGCCACTCGGGCTTCACCCTCGTGACCAAACCACACCAACCGTGGGTAAATCCAGCATTACCCACACCCAGGTGTGGGTTATTGCTATAATGTGCTACTCTAAAAATGTTCTTTGTACATAAGAGCAATATTTTGAGAATTTGTCCCTCCTATTCTTTTTGGTGTGTGAGTGTGTGTGTGTGTGTGTGTGTGTGTGTGTGTGTGTGTGTGTGTGTGTGTGTGTGTGTGTGTGTGTGTGTGTGTGTGTGTGTGAGAGAGAGAGAGAGAGAGAGAGACTCATCTCTGTCAGCTGTCCCTGATTTTCTTCATATTTTGGCCAGTTGACAGTAGGATTTGTGGTTTCCTGGAAAACTGTTGAGAATTTCAGTAACTAAATAAAGGCAGATGTTTTAGTTTCTGACTTCAAGTCTTTCAGAAAATGTATTCAAATGCAAAGCCTGTTATTCCATTAATTTTCTGAGTATATAAGCACAATATTTTCAGTCTGTACCTGATTTAGAGAATATATCCCTCTGATTATTCTTTATTATTATTATTATTATTATTATTATTATCCATTTGAACAATACGCCATAAACACAACATATTTCTTCCTTGAAAGAAAAAAAAAATAAGACTGAATTTTTTTTCTTACTCTTGATTTTTTTTTTAGGTCATCATTGGGTAAAAAAGCTTTAAAATGCAAATCAGAGTATCTAAAATCCCCATGGCTTCTGCAGTAATTATTGTGCAGTCGTGGCCAATTAGAGGGTTTTGAAATGCTGCATGAAAAAGCAAATTTGAAGACTAAGACTGCATTTTTTTTCTTAGTCATTATTTTTGTTCGGGCCATCATTGGATCAAAAGGTGATAAAAAAGTTTTAAAATGCACCTCAGATCTCAGATAATCAAAAAATAAACATGGCTTCTAGGGGCCTAGTGGACCCAAGACTCCAAGCTTAATGTAGATATTTTCTACATAGTTATTACTGTGCAGCCTTGGCCAGTCAGAGAGTATTGAAAGGATGCAGGAAAAGCAGAGTTGAAGAGTAAGACTGAATTGCTTCCTTTAGTCATTTTTGTTCAGACCATCACTGGATTAAAAGGTTGGAAAAAGCTCCAAAGTGCATCTCAGAGCATCTACAAAACCATGGCTTCGGGGGGGGGGGGGTCTAGTGGCCCCCAGACCCCCAGCATTATTTGGTAAGTTTCTCCACATTTACTTCAATACAGCCTTGGCCAGTCATTCTGTGTTGAAATAGCTAAATATTAAAAGAAAGTATGAAAACAAAAGGAAGTAAAAAGTAAACTAGATGGCAAAGAGAGGCCAGGACATGGGGACAGCACTGGAGAATGTGAAATGGAGGTGGCAGTGGGCAGCTCATTGCCTAGGATACCATTTATGCTAAGGCCAGTCCTATATCTATGCCTACTTCATTGATTTATAATATAAATGAGTTAATAAGTGAATTGGGCATATGCTTATCTATTCTGCATACTACTTGCGAGAATTATTTTAGCTTTCCCACATCTGTGTGTTTTTGTGTGTATTTTATTTGCAAAGCTAGTTTTACTATGTACTGTCATTTTCACTTCTGTAAGTTATTCTGAATTTGAATATACATTTCTTTTTTGTGGGTATGTATCTGTTATAATTGTTGTGCATACCCATTTGGCGTGATGAAAGGAGCATTGTTTGAAGGTAGAAAGTGTGATGTTTTTCCCTGAAGCTGTCTCATTGTTATTGATGGTGTTTTGCTCACAATGATATTTAGCTTTTCTGTCTGCACTGAAACAGAAAGTGAAATATCATATGGAGATATTCTTCAATTTGTCTTTCTACTGTGATCTTCAGTTGCTCATCCTGCCCTTATTTTTTAATTTTTCCTCTGCCCTGATCATGTGATGGTTTACAAACTTATCGATCATGGTAATGTGGCTGCACCAAACCTTGCCAAGTATGATATGTGCCCCTAAACCAAAAAGGTTGGACACTCCATTGTAGTTTATATAGTACATATGTTATAATCTGAGTTTAGAACCTTTAGAGCAAGGGAGTGTTCCAGTATATGGATCAGCATGTTGATAGCTAGAGGTCTCCAGCTTTTAATTTTAAGTGGTTTGAAATACTACAGCAGGCTTTCAGTTGATTGCAGTCCTCGCTGGTGATACACCCAGTGTGGGGTGTGAATGGTAAGATGGCATCCAGAAGTATGACAAAGTATACATATTATGATACTTGAACAACCATTTGCCCATCTTGTATCACAGTGTCTAAAAACTGGTTATTCTTACGTTTTTGGTTTGTGCCAAATAGCACTGATGGTGAGTTTGAAATCTTTTAATTCTGATATATTGGTGTCAGTGAATTTAAAGATTTTAAAGGTGAAGGTCACTAGTTTATGATCCAACTTAATAGGGAAGGAGATACCAGGGGAACAATAAATGAATCTAGTGGGTTTGTTAACAATCTGCTCTAGGGAGTTTTTGTTTATTAAATCTAAGAACTTTTGGGCATATCCTATATTGGAGGCATAGGTGCTTCAGTTTACTTAAGGATAGTTAAAGTCTCTCAAAACAATGGACTTCTTGCTTATAGGGAGTCCATCAAGTACATCTACAAACCTTACATGATTTTCATAGGGCATACAGGGTTTCTTGTAACAGGCCATAAAGTGATAGTTGGTCCAGTTTAGTGTGATTTGGAGCTCAGTGTGAGTTCCATGAGAATCTATCTAGATGAGATATGGTCCTTGAAAAATATGGAACACTACCATAGTTGCCACCCGGTCTGAGAACACTGTACGTATAAAAGCCAGCCATGTAGGGAGTACTTTCTGAATATTTAAACCACATTTCAGTAATTGCACAGATAAGGATATCTTCCAAATGCAGGAAAGGTTAAAAGTTGAGCCGTTTGTTATTGAGACTTCTAGCACTGAGCAGAGTCACCTTAATTTGATCCTGTTAAGAGTTGATATTTTAGTTACAATGGGATGTCCGTTAACTGGACTAACACTATGAAGGTAGCAAAGGCTTCAGCCAGTACACAGAAGCTTTTAAAATAGAGGTGCAGATCATCCTTTACAAAACAAGCAGGAATGTCAAGCATCTTGTCTCATGATGGCACATATTAGACCACCTTGGAATAACACCAACTATTTAGTCAATTTTTGAAAGCAATTAACTTTGTACCAAGGCATAATTCTTGGAGAAGGAAAGATTTCACTCATAATAAAAGTCTTGCCTGCATTTGTGACATGCATGGAGAGTTATGGCATGTTGTTCTACACAACATTTAGTGTTTTCCATACCACAATGTAGACCACCATCATTTTGTAGTCATATTTGTTAGGTGAAAGTGTTTTAAGGGCCCTTGAGATACCAGAGATCCTGGCACCTTAAAGACAACTCCCTGCTATCTTACTTTTGTCCAGCTTAGCAAGAAGTGAATCAGTGTGCTTGACTATAAAGTCCCACATCACTGCAACATTTTTTTTATTTGTAGAGTGGTTTGTTGTACTAGATTTGAGATAATTTAACTCCTTGTGACTATTTTGAAAGTGCACCTAAAGGTGTTGTGATGTTGGATTTTCACTGAGACCTAGTCTTCATGAGTCTTGGAGGTTTTGGCAATGATATTTTTTGTAGTCTCAGCATAATAAATTTTAGTGTGGGTTATTGTGGAATGTAGATGTTGTGTGTGCGTTACTCACAGTTCATGCTTTTTCTAATTGTGAGGCCTCCATATTTGTTACATATTTGTATTTTTCACAAACAGAATATCTTGTGTTAAATAAGAATTCATTACCTGAGCATAAGAAAGTAAGTACACTGCCTAAGGATATCAAATGCTCTCAGACTGGCAACAAAAAGGAAACAAACATGATGATCTTCCATACTGATACAGAGATTTTGATAATTAATAAGGATTGCACTAAGTACTGTATCTAATTAATGAGATAATTAATGGGTTCTACCATGGAGAAATGCAGATATGAAGATTTTCTTATGGAGGATTTACAATGAGTTATTATATGAACTAAATAAAATAAATTAGGGTTAGCTGGAAGAGGTACACTGTCTGTTATTATTTAAACTGAGGTATATTAGGTTTGGTTGGCAGGGTACATTGCATATTTAAAGTAAATTAAGTAATTTGGGTTAAGTTGAAGCTGTCATAGTGGACAGTACAGAATTTCTACTGTAGAGCATGAGCTATGTTGGAACAATTTTGGACTGCTTTGGGCCATGTAAAGTGGTTACTGGCTACTTAGCTCAGGGTCATCATACAGGTCATCATCACGTATTTGGATGGCCATTTTCATTGTGTAGATTTTACATCAATGTGAGTTTCATTGCAATGTGTTGAATTATGAAAGTTGGTTTTATGCTTTCAGGTTTTTCCCCTTTTCTTCTCTGTGGTGTAACAGTCAAGTTAGTATACTTATTTTTTTTGGAGAGGAGAATAGGGGAGGTGCAGAGGAACTGTATTTATAGGTTTCTTAGCTCACCATTTTCAAAATTAAATTTTTGTTTAGGGCAATGTGACCCGACTATCTTCTATTAATATATGCTACAGAAACTCTACTTTTTTTATTAAAAATAAAAAATAAAATTTCAAAAAATTGGAAACTTCAAAAGCATGAGACAGACAGGACAGAGGAAAATACAGGGATAATCATGTATGTTATGCAAAACTAGAGAAACGTACCTGATTAATTCTCTGCCCCATCTCTCCCATAGGTTGAAAGTCTGCTGATTTCATTTTTTTATTAAAAACAAAACAAAAAAATCAACAAAGATCTTCCTTTCTCCATTGTTTCCTTTACACAGCACTGATGTACTGTGTAAGCATGGGAATGTAAGTCTCATACGCATGCACAGTACATCAAGAAACCCCCAGGATACCGGGAAAAACACAGAAGAGCATCAAGCTGCCATTATACAAGGACAATATTTAAGAAAAGTAAATAAAGTTTTCTTAAATAATGTCAGTCTATAATAGCAATAACCCACGGCTGGGTGTGAGTAGTGCTGATTTACCCACGGTTAGCTTTGTTTGGTCACTCGGGCTTCACCCTCATGACAAAACCACACCAATTGTGTGTAAATCCAGGATTGCTCACACCCAGCTGTGGGTTATTGCTATAATATTCAATTTCCTTGTGTGAAACAGCTGAAACTGTAAGCAAAGATTTACAGATAAAATCAGCATACCCGTCTAAAGCATTGATAACCCATTATTAATTTGAAAACTCCCACTCTAATATCACCCACCCTATCCAACCACTACCTTTCTTTCCACTCCACTAACTACCTTGATTATAGCAAGCTCAGATTCTCATAAGCCTAGTACTTATACAGCAGGAACTTCTTATTTTAACATTTGTTAATGTCTGTTATGTACTTCACAGATAAAGATTCTAGTTGTCTACTGATGTACTGTGTTCTTCATCTGTAAATATGTTGTAAGTAATTGCTATGTAAATTGTTAATCGCTATGTAATCCAATGTAACTACTGTCTGTTTATTTTAACTGTGGAGCTTTTCTCCCCGGGCCTCCCCTGAAAATGGACCTACGTCCAGTCGGACACTCCTGGTCAACAAATATAAATAAATAAATAAAATAAATCTTGCAACAAATCCCTGCATTCCTTGGTAAACAATGTGAAAAAAATTATAGTATAGTATAATAAAAATAGACCATAAAAACAAAAGTTTTTTATAAATGACATGCTCTCCCCTAGGAAAAATTGCAAAAGAACATCATAACCATCTGCCTTCAGCCTGAAAAAGAATGGAAAAGACATAAATGAAGGACTGCTGATTTACATACATCAAATAAAACAATTTATTAAAAGCCACCCTTACAAGTCTTAGTGAGTGTATGTAAAGCATCCATATCTTCAGTCTTTTTTATTTCTCCAAATCTTTTGGGTTTCTAATACTATGATGGGAATAGACCCCATTCCTAAGTCAAAGTACAATTAAAGTTCATGAAATTAGTATAGTTTCAATCTTTGATGTTAGTCAAAAGTGCTCTTCGCAGCACCCTCAGTGTGCTAAGTAATGACTCCTTCTGCAATTTGTATGAGGTTACATGGATTGGTAACATACCTAAATACAATTGTAGATTATTTTTTATAAGACCCATTGTACCTACTGCTATTGGAACTGTCTGGGTATCTTTCTTCCACATTGCTCTTGTTTCTGCCTGTAGATCCTGATATTTTATGACTTTGTGTGTCTCTGTTCACAAGACACTGTAGTCACTTGGTGTAGTGATTTCAATGGTCAATGCTACTTTTGTCTTCTTTTCTTGGACCACTATATCCGTTTTTCTAGCATCTCTTTTGAACTGTTGGCAATGGGTGATCCCATGTGATATAAACTTCATCATTTTCTATTATGCTTTGTGGCTCATGTTTCCAGTGTTTTTCAGCCAGTTCAGTACCATAATGCTTGCACAATCTCCAGTACAACAGTCTTGCCACATTATTATACCTTTCAGTATACAGTCCTTCTGCCATTAGTATGTCACAACCAGCAACAAGGTGTGCGACTCTTTCCAATTTGGTTTTTCCCACATGTTCAATGGACTTTGTAAACCAGTGTGTATGTAGCCCGCTGTCTTGGGCTGCCAGTATTAATCTTTCATCTCTTGGTTTGAATTTGTCTCTTCTTAACCATTCCTATGTTCATTCCTGATCAACATGAGGTTCTTCCAGAAGTTTTCTATACTTGCAACTATATTTATGTTTTTTCCACATTTCTTGCCTTCTCATCTGGTCCTTCCCCTTATATTCTTTCTTTTGTTTTTTGGCACATTCAGTTGCTGTCTGATTTTTGTCTACTTCTGGTTTGATTTCCATTCCTGCTTGATGCCGATATGCTTCTGCTAAAATAAGCAGAGAAGTCATCTTAGATTTATTCTCCCCATGTTTCAAAACTTTCACTACATTTGGTTCTTGTGAGGTCAGAAGATATGCGTGGAGTCCCACAACTGCAGATCTACACATGTAATCAATTTCAAGGAGGCCCATCCCTCCTTTGGAACGGTGAATGTATAATCTTGGTATATACTGATTTTTATAAATCATTTGGTGAGCATGAAGCATCCTTCTTGTTTTCCTATCTAATCTATCCAACATGTTTTGGGGCCAGTCCGTCACTCCAAAACTGTAAGTTAGGACAGGAAGAGCAAATTGGTTTATAGGTTGGATTACGTTCCTAGATGTCAATGCTGTTTTCAGAATTAATTTAAGTCTTCTAAAGTATTCCTTACCAAGTTTTATTCACATTTTTTCATGTTTTATTGTTGATCCTTCTTCAATTCCCAAATATTTATACACTCCCTCTTGCTCCAGTTCTTTTATATCACATTCTTGTCCCAAACTGATGTTTTCCTGGTACTGCAGTTTTCCTGCTTTAAAGGTTGCTTTTCAACACTTTTCAAGACCAAATGACATTATTATATCATCTGAAAAAGTTTTAACAACCTGCAGCTGTGATTTCAGTTCTTCAGCTGATGAGCTATATGGTTTTAAATCATTGACAAAGAGAAGATGAGAAGTCTTTACACTTTGTTGTTTTCCAGGAGCCAAATTGTAGACATGGCCTAAGCTGTTAAGTAAACAGCTTAATGGGTTAATGGCAAGGCAGAATAGCAATGGTGACAGAGAGTCACCCTAGAATATCCTTCTTCAGCAGAGTAAGTGAGCAAATGTTCATAAAAAATAAATATGTTCATTTAATCAGGTAACTTCCATTTAATGAAATTTGCAGATGTGCAAATCACAAATAGTAATTTCTAACAAAATGCATTATACTGTAGAAAAGCATCTGCATATTTTCTTTAAATATTTAAAATCTCTTTGAAACATGCATATAAATACATATTAAATTTTGCTCTGAAATGATAACTGTATTATTTAAAATAGTCTAACCAAAAAAAAAAAAAAAAGATAATCCCTCAGTTTCAGAAATACGACAGGTGTGGTGATGGGTAGCCCATCAGTTTTTCCTTGTTAGCACAATACGGCCTAATTCCAATTGTGAATGAATACAAGATGGAAATAGCACAAGGAAGTGAGCCCATTAAATATTCCACTTCTGGCTGAGGCAGGTACAGTGGGAACAGCAAATAGTACTTATTTATGACCACAGTGAAATAGAAGCACAAGTAGTGCATGCATGTCGATGAGGCTCTGTTGAATCCTACACGCACATTAGTAGTAAGAAGGAGGACTGTGGAAACCTTAAAGGATCATGATTTATGTGCTCTGATCTATTTTTTTACCAAAATAAGGGTTGGAGTTGGGAAAAATAAGAAAGTGAAGAAAACGGAGAAGCAAGCAGAGGATAAAATGTAAGGTGAGAACACGGAGAATGAGCAGGGTGTAGGTGAGGATGCTGGGATTTTTTTTTGTGGGTCAGGTGCACATTTTATATATATATATATATATATATATATATTAAAAGAAAATAAATTGGGAAAGGTAGTAAAGAAGGTGAGAGAGTTACAGTAGGTAGCAGGGGCACACAAACAAACATAAAAGACAAACAAGACTAACAGGGGATGTGCTAACACAATGAGGGATGAGAACACAGTGGAAAGGGAGATAACAGAAGAAAGACAATGGTGATGGGTGTGATGCCCATGCACTGGCCCAGTAATCAAGGAGCCTCAATCCTCACCACTAACACCAGTGACGGGCATCCACATTGGGAGGATAACAAATAAACACACAGAAAAGTACAATTTCCCTTAAGAGCACATAGAGATCACAGTCAGTCTGGGGCTGGTTTCTCACTTTCTCTCCAGATCCCCAATAAGACTCCCCACTGGCACATATATAGGGTCCAGATCTCAGCCTAGTGATCAAGCTAAAAACTCCAGCACCCACTCTGTCCAACCAGTGCTTCATGTCCTTGCCCAAGTAGCTAACACACACACACACACACACACACACACACACACACACACACACACACACACACACACACACACACACACACACACACAGACACACACACACACATATACACACACACTTTAAGATTTGATTTATATACAAACACAAAGACACTCCTTTCTGCCCAGGCTATAAGGTAGTACCAACTGCCACCAACCACTACTATCAACTACTATAAGGTCCTTCCCAAATGGTGACCATTTTAACTGTTTAATGTTATTATCCAATTAGTAAGTGTGACAAACAGCAAGGCTATTGGAGTGGCTTTGTACAGTATCACCAAATACATGCAAGTACTCTAGAGCTTAAATTATCTCTACCCAAAACAGCCACAGTTGAAAGGTTTAAAATATTTAATAATAAATAATAAAACCACAAGACAATACTCATCAAGTCAGCACAGTGCTAATAGAGAGTTCAGAAATCAGTATATATACAAATCACTGAAGCTTCCACGATAAACAGCAAAAGATATTTATTTGATAAAACAAGCGCTTTCACGGACTCGACAGGTCCGCTTCATCAGGTTACAAATTTCTTAAAAAATGACCACATTTTATATAGTAAGGTATCCGCCCTAATTAACTACCATTTTGGCGGTTAAAAGTCTAATTAAACATTAATTAAGCAATTAATACCATTTGGGCTGAATTCCATAAAAGGAAATCACTTCCTGTAAAAACATCTCTTACATCTTATGTTACCTTGAGTCCAAAATGTAAAGAAGACATTCAACTACACATATAAAATTTCCCTTCATTGCTTTGTAAGACAAATCATTATAAATACTAGCTCAAGGATATGTAAAAAGTGTTCAATCCAACTAGCATATAGTGTTTGCATAACATAATAATTTTATCTTTCTTAGGTTAAGAATATATATAATAGTTCAAACTAGAGTTCAGAAATCACAGGAAAATACTTTAAAACAATATTGTATTATAGAGGTTAGTCTAACATAAATATAGAAAACAGCTAGACTAGTCTAGCTATATTTATATCTGTCTCTAAGAGAAAATATGTTCTAAATTCTACTTACAAGGCAAAGTGCTGGTGAATTGTTGTCAGTTATTCTTTCTTTCTGTCTTTAAATTGATAATACACAATACTGTCATTTCAGATTACATCATTCTTGTCTCTTCTCTGATTATATTTCCCAGGCTCACAGAACTTAAAATTGAATATCTGTTTTTGTAATGTGCACCTGGCAGGAAGCCACAGCAATAAAATACACTTTACATGTAAGACCTAGTAATTATCTATGTCTTATGACAATAGAAAGAATTTCTAGCCCAAACATCCTGTCTCTGAGCTTGAGATCAAACAGACATAAAATGCTTTACTTATCAGCTTTCTTCCAGCAGGGTGCACAGTGGTTACATTTTTGAAGCTCAGAATATAACACCATTTTCTTACATTTGTTACACAAGCCTGTGGATCATATTAATATTTACAATGACATAGAATTATTTACAAAATTCTATCTAGCTAGGCTGGCAGCCTTCACAATGGGTAGGACTGGACAACAAACAGGGATAGACTTAGACATACAAAGGAGGGGTACACCATGATAAGGAACAGAATGGAGTTGGACAGGTCCTAGTCTTGTCAGCCACAACCCAGTAGGAGCATATTCGCCATCCTGGACTTCCCCACCAGTGGGCCCTGGCCCAGATGTGAGAGCCAGTCCAGGGCAGGGATATGACTCAATGAGTCACCAGCGAAGGTTCTCCAGCTGGTTGATGCAGACATCTAGCCTTCTATCAATTAGCCCCCCCCCCCCAATATGTCTTCCAGCTTCAAATGGATGACAAAGCTGTCACTTCCACAGCCACTGCTACAAGTGGGTAGAAGAGCAGCATTGTTTGGTGCAACACTGGCTGCAGTGCCTGATGCAAGTACTGCAGGAGGTGTGGCAATGACTGTTGCAGTGTGGGACACCTGTTTTTTGGGTGCTGGTGGTAGTGATGTTGTTGCAATGGGTGGTGAGCCAACAGGCTTAACTGGTGGAATAGATACAGGTCTTGATGCTACTGCATACAAATGCCAAATAAATGGAGAGAAACAAAATAAAAAAAAATGTATGTAATGGAAAGGAAAGGGAGAAAAAGTGTGTGTGTTGGGGGGGGGGGAACAGAAGCATAGATACAATGAACAAAAATCAACTAAGACATATCCTTATTCTGACTACATTACATGTACTATAACTGAATAAACAAGAAGCACCCACTCCAAAGTAATAATGGTGTTGTTGCATGAACCCACAGTTAACACCACATGCAGTTCAGAAGGATAAGGTTTAAAATGTGTTGCTACTTGTGCAAGTAGACTGAAGACTGCAGTCAAACACACAGTAATGATGTGTGTGTGTGTGTGTGTGTGTGTGTGTGTGTGTGTGTGTGTGTGTGTGTGTGTGTGTGTGTGTGTGTGTGTGTGTGTGTCACAAGTATACTACAGTCAAAACAACAACATACACCAAACTCTAAGTACCAGTGATGGCACAACAGACTAATAAAGAGGGAATTGAACCCACAGCCATTTTCAGATACAAACCAAAAGGCAATACATTAGCATGTTGTTACTTGTACACTCCAACTTCAATCTTTCATCAAACATACAGTAATGATATGTGTCAGACAACTAAACACATAAAAAGAAAACATGCAGCTCACACAAATGTGCACATGACAAATTTGTGGGTACATTACTCAGAATGACAGCAAACACCCACATGAAATTGCTAGTGATAACACAATAGATAACAAAAGGGTGGGTAATCAAACCCACAGCTGTCAGCAAACCTCCACATGTTGCATCCTTAGTCTTTTGAGTCACTTGTACAATCTGTCTAAAGGTTGCAGTATGTGTTTCACATACTGCGATGTTATCAGACCAGGCATATTGAGAAAGCAGGTGTGTGAGACAAATGTACCAACAAAATGGAAAAATGCTGTCCACGCATATTTTCCCATCAAATGATTTACCTGTCATACTCAAAAAAGTACAAAAGGCATCAAGTCCAAACTAATAATGATGTCAAAATAGTCAACCAAGGAGGGAATTAAACTTACCTGCATCATAAGACACACTCTGAAAGAAATACCTTGACCTACTTACACCATTCTACAAAAGTATCGATCCACACAAATACATAGCATCAGCTATCCAAACTGCTGTGACAAGAGACTTAGGGACACAGGTGGACAGTGGTCTCACCTTCGATAATTACATCGCCATAATATTCAGGAAATCCTTCTATGTGGCACACCTCATCACTAAGGGCTTTTCATCCAGAAAAAAGGAGGTTGTTGTGCCACTGTACCCATCCCTCATTAGACCCATTATAGAATACAATGCCCCATTTGGTATGTACCTCTCAAGACATCTGCAACAACTGGAAAGGCCGCAGAAATACCTCACTAAAAGAATCACAGGCCTAAAGCAGATGCCCTATGCTGACCGTCTAAAAAAACTCCACCTATACTCTGTCACATATCGTCTACTCAGAGGTGATCTCTGCTTAACATACAAGGCCATGTCAAACCCAGAGCTGTTGGACATGCTAAACTTAAAGAAATCCCAATCCCTCAGAGCCACACGCTCCAGGAATCTAAACCTTGTCATCACAATGAACAAAATATGCTGGAGGGATAGGTTCCTGACCCAGAGACCCCCCCCCCCCAGACTCTGGAATAGACTGCCCATACATGTCAAGCAGAGTGCCTCTTTGGCCCTCTTCAAAAGGAACCTTGACAATTGGATGGGAGATAGGAAATTCACCTCGGGGATCACATCAGTCGCCCTACTAGACAGGGGTCCAGGGAAGTAAATATTGTGGGAAGAAATAGCCAGGGAATTGTTATGGCTAGGCTTGTATAGGCCCTAGGGCCGATAGCCTAGTACCAACCTATGAACCTATGCTACCTCTGAAGTACTAAACATACAACAGAAGTTCCAGTACTATATAAAACTATGGTTACCACCTCTTCCTCTTTATGTAGGACCATCCTTTTTGGGCAGTTGCATCCTGTGATAAAAACAATTAAATAGCAAATGCCTTGAGACATTAGGACAAAAAATATTTTCTGAGGTTCCTGTTGCAGTTGCATAAAACTATTAATTTTGCACATGAAACACCTTAATGTTATTGGAAAGAACAGAAAAAAATGAAGTCCACAACAGTGGATTTCTACTTTGGAAAAAGGGTAAAATTCAGTCCTTTGCAATGCTTATAGGCATGGTCTGTCTAGCAAACACTTACCCGTCCATAAAAAAAGTCCACTTTGGGCACTTCAAAAGGTAGCAGCTCTATTTAGAACCTATATTGTTCAGGAGCGGCCTTAGGTCAACTGGTGCCCTAGGCAAAAAGGCTCCATGGCGCCCCCCACCACACCACCTGGCACCCCCATCCTAGTCTACCTACACCAAATAAATACTGGAAAAGCGCCGCTAGTACAGCGGCGCCCTAGGCAGCCGCCTAGTTGGCCTATGCCTAAGGCCGGCTATGATATTGTTTCACACTGCAGCTAATATAACTGACAGGATTGTTCAAATTGACATTTTTACTGAATGTAAGAGGAATTCTTACATCACTGCTCTCTGAGGCACTCTAGTCTCCTTTGGTGCAGCTGCACATTCTCTGCAATAGCTTCAGGGACTGTGAAGAAAGAAATGGGGGTGTATTACATATGTGGATAGCATACACTAGCAACTTGCATATGGAGGTGAAACATGGGTTACTTACATTGCATAGGTGGCCTGTGTACTCTAACAGCAACCTACCATAGGGCCAGGAGTTTAAAATTGCATCTTTTAGGTCGGTATTGTAATGAAGAAACTGTTCCCAGTGTGAGGGATCCCTGTGTCATGTGTTACTGCTTGATCCAAACTATTCCAGGCCTCAGCTTTGGGAAGTAAATATTGCGGGAAGAAATAGCCTGCATCATAAGACACAGGAACCTCAGAAGTGCCCAAAGTGGACTAGGCTAGGCTTGTATAGGCCCTAGGGCCAATAGCCTAGTACCAACCTATGAACCTATGCTACCTCTGAAGTACTAAACATACAACAGAAGTTCCAGTACTATATAAAACTATGGTTACCACCTCTTCCTCTTTATGTAGGACCATCCTTTTTGGGCAGTTGCATCCTGTGATAAAAACAATTAAATAGCAAATGCCTTGAGACATTAGGACAAAAAATATTTTCTGAGGTTCCTGTTGCAGTTGCATAAAACTATTAATTTTGCACATGAAACACCTTAATGTTATTGGAAAGAACAGAAAAAAATGAAGTCCACAACAGTGGATTTCTACTTTGGAAAAAGGGTAAAATTCAGTCCTTTGCAATGCTTATAGGCATGGTCTGTCTAGCAAACACTTACCCGTCCATAAAAAAAGTCCACTTTGGGCACTTCAAAAGGTAGCAGCTCTATTTAGAACCTATATTGTTCAGGAGCGGCCTTAGGTCAACTGGTGCCCTAGGCAAAAAGGCTCCATGGCGCCCCCCACCACACCACCTGGCACCCCCATCCTAGTCTACCTACACCAAATAAATACTGGAAAAGCGCCGCTAGTACAGCGGCGCCCTAGGCGGCCGCCTAGTTGGCCTATGCCTAAGGCCGGCTATGATATTGTTTCACACTGCAGCTAATATAACTGACAGGATTGTTCAAATTGACATTTTTACTGAATGTAAGAGGAATTCTTACATCACTGCTCTCTGAGGCACTCTAGTCTCCTTTGGTGCAGCTGCACATTCTCTGCAATAGCTTCAGGGACTGTGAAGAAAGAAATGGGGGTGTATTACATATGTGGATAGCATACACTAGCAACTTGCATATGGAGGTGAAACATGGGTTACTTACATTGCATAGGTGGCCTGTGTACTCTAACAGCAACCTACCATAGGGCCAGGAGTTTAAAATTGCATCTTTTAGGTCGGTATTGTAATGAAGAAACTGTTCCCAGTGTGAGGGATCCCTGTGTCATGTGTTACTGCTTGGTCCAAACTATTCCAGGCCTCAGCTTTGCACTTTCAGGAGCCTCTGTCTATAGTTCTGATATAATAGGTGAAGGAAAATCTTAGTTCCCCCACATATGAGCTTTGTTTTCTAAAATCACCATTGCCTTCTCCATCAAATACCATGTGCTGGTAGGTGAGAAATCATGGAGAAAAATGGTAGACAATTTGTGGTCACACCCATTTTTGGGTGTGCCAGCAGTCTAGCAACAGAGTGTAGCGTGTTTGCACAACCATTGGTGGGACAGCACAATATATGTAATGTATAATGTGTGTGAATATAGTGGTTTGAGGTGTGAAACATGGCAGCCTGGTATCTATCTATATGCCAGTAGTAATCTATGTATTACAGTGACTTCATTCCCATTATGTGGTATGTGGAATTACAGATATCCCTTGGAACTATAAAGTGAATCAAGCATGTGTAGTTTGTAATCACAGTGCTGCCTGCAGGTGCATGCATGGCATTTTGTAAAATTGAGTATGATGTTTGGCCAGTGAGTGCAATGTGGAAATTAAGCAATTCAGAAACAATACTGTGTTGAGCCCTCATCTGCATAATTATCACATCCAGACACCCAAATTTATGTGATATAAGTACAAGGGAAGGCACTGAGCCCCATCTTACTACAGAAGAAGACAAGGAGCAGCAGGTTTGAGTCCCGCAAAAGGTTCATATATCAAAACTTGCTTTTATTTATTTATTTATTTGACATTTGTTAACCAGGTTAGTCCGTCTGACTAAATGCCCTTTTTCAGCAGAGAGCAGAGGAGAACATTTCCAAAATAAAGGATTGTACGATAGTTGCTTTAGTAATTAACCACATATAGAATTTTGGCAATACTTTCATGGGTTATAGAATAAAAGTGTACCACCACAAGTACTGCTAGGTTAGGTAATTGTTGTGCTGAAGGATTATTAAGCCTGAAGGGAAACACACATCTGCAGTTTTTCAGAGTACCTCTTTAAATTCATCAGCCTTGGCTTGTAATACCTGTGGGTTAAACATCTGACTGTTGTATTCCTTATACATCCACAACATATGCCAAACAGATCACATTAATGTCAAACTGGAGAGTTGTAGTTGTAAAACTGTTGTACTGTGGTAGGCATGTGATCAATAATGTTTTGTACTTGACATTGGGTGCACCCTACTGGATAGACAAATAGGAATGTCAGACACATGAGCAGCATGGTATATGGGCAAAGGAGAAAACAGTGTCAATAGGGTATTTGTGGGCCATTCCCAGTCAAGATTTGCATACCAGTGTTTTCCATATTAATGCCTAAAAGACAGTCAAAGCAGAAACATGCAGATAATTCTGCTGACACACCTACTAGGAAGAAAACAAAAAACAACCAAGTAGAAACAATTTATTCAACAAAAATAAAGCTTTCGGGATAATCCTTCTTCAGTATTCAAAGCACATTTAAAACACCCTCTTTTTATATATTTAAATAAAACAGCACACAACACAGCCAATGAATAAAATTAACTAAATAATTAGCCAAGTGATTACATCATTATAATCCATGAATGCATTTCCAAAAGAGCTTTCTTTCTTTAAAAAAAACTATTTTTATATAAAAGAATAGTTAAATAAAAAACTTTCATATTAAAATTTTCATTTATACTGTTTCTGTTTAGCAACCAAGAGGGGTTTTATTGTTATCATATTTTAAGTTTAATGTTTTAGAGATAGTAAATAAAAACTTGAGAGAAGGAGACATCAACAATAAGTCAGAGATGGCAGAGTATAGATGGATCACTAGGCTGAAAGCAGACAGACCTCCTGGCCTTAACAATATGATAACAATAAAACCCATCTTGGTTGCTAAACAGAAACAGTATAAATGAAAATTTTAATATGAAAGTTTTTTATGGTACAGAGCTTCCCTGAACATCAAGAATATCTGCGGAAGATGTTCCAGGTATGTACAGCTCTACCTCTGTAGTATTACATGCAGGCCTTTCAGACGTATTCTCTTTGTCCTAGTTAGTAATGTTGTCCATTTGGGTTATGCAGGAACATCAGAGATTCCACCAGCAGAACCTTCTGCACAAGGTATGTTTTTTTCACTATGTGGTTTTCTATAGCTACTATTCCTACACCTGAACAGATAATATACATCTGGTTCTGGGTTTTATTTATACATGGTATTGTGTTTTGCTGTGTTCACAGGTGATCCTTTGTTGGGCAGCACCACTGTGGAACTGCAACCACTTGAGACTGGGGGATCTGATGCTTTTAAGGATGATAGCAGGCATGAGCTGGCATAGTCAGAGGGGAACGGTGTGTGCGTGTGTGTGTGTGTGTGTGTGTGTGTGTGTGTGTGTGTGTGTGTGTGTGTGTGTGTGTGTGCTGGATACAGGAAATATGACCAATGTATACTAGCACAGACCACAGACACAACATCTATGCTAGTGGAAGACAGATTATGGGGAACACTACTGGTCAGAGAAGTGTGCCAATCCCTACTGGACACATGTTAGGATCTGCCACTAGTACCATTGAGTAGGGAAGACACACAGGGAGTAGATAATGCAGCTCAACAGAGACATAGCTACTACTTTCCACCCTGATGTTGGTGTGTTAATGATTGCAAGGCAGACTATGTTCAGGGCCATCATGGAGGCACAGGCTAGTACTACAACTATGGCAGAGGTGGTCAGGCTGATGTAGCTTATGCAAGATGACCTCCATGTCTGCATGTTTCACATGTGTGATTGTTTTGGTAGGCTAACTCACCTGCTAGAACATGCCCTGTCCTCTCAAAATCACCTGCAATGTGTGAGGCACCTTCCATGAAGCTATTCCACCAGTACACCTACTGATGATGGCCATCATGGCTGTGGACAAGGTAGACCATGCTCATGCAGTGCTAGCACCACCACTGTTACATCTGTTGTGGAGATGTCTAGTCCTAGGAGAGGATATCCCTGGGGTCATGGCGGTCAATGCAATTGAACATTTCATAACAGACGTTGATCACAATCATGCAGCATACTAACATTTAGCCAGGGGTATGATACAACCAGTACTACTCTTCATAGAACCAGTGGTTAACCTGTACCATGTATGCCTTTGACCCATCCAATTGATTGATATGCAGTGCTGCAACAACTGATAAGATAAGACTGTGCCCCACACAGTCATACCACCTCTGCCCATAGTACATCACACACACACACACACACACACACACACACACACACACACACACACACACACACACACATCACACACATTTCCTTATGAAAGGCATCCACACGTGCAACCTCACTCACCTGCATAAATGATAATTGTGTCCTATGCTTTTTACATTGTCACTTGGGTTGCTTATGTCTGATGCACTTTGTAGTCAGCCTCTGCATTGGTGTACACAGTCTGGTGTTTGGGTGTATTTGCCTTACTCTGGTTTGCTAGATTCCAAAGCTATTTGCAAGCTGTTTTTGCTTTTTCAGTGTCACAGCATACTGCACCCATCTTTTCCTAGCATATTCATCCCCTGTAGCTGGCTCTGCCTCCACTGCCTGATGTGTGGTACTCCTGCAGTTGGCTCCCTTGCTGTATCTGTCTCCTCAGTATTGTGTAGCATTGCACATACTATAAATATTTTTGCACCAGTGCCAGAATCATACTGCAGGTCAGCACCAGAAGAGTCCAGACAGAAAACGCATACCTTTAGTAGCCTAAACACATTATCAGTAATATTCTGGTTTGCATCAACTGTACCGTTGATTTGTTTCATTTTGGGGATTCCCGATGGGTGTCATCAGCCAGGGTATCAGGGCATACCTGGCATCACCAATAAAATGGCCCTGGGGAATCACCCCTTGCAAAATGGCAGTATGGGTCACAGGTGTACCATATGCACAAGTCATGGTAACTGACTGGCTGGCCTTCACACACATTATAGATAATACCTTGTGTATAATAGATCACCTGGCAGTGGATGGAGTGATATCTTTTTTTGGTTTACATATCTCCATCCTAATTCTCCAAATGAGGCCTTTATTTCAATGTGGGTGCAGTCTATGGCTCCCAAGACCACAGGGAAATAGGTTACATTATGCAAGTCCCACAAGGAATTCCCTTTTTCCTCTCTGGTATGTGGAAATGCATACGCTTCCCAACATGCCGCAGCACTGCATCAAAGAACTGATGGCATATTCTCAAGACAAATGCCTGAGTTACTCCCGCTTTGTTCCCAGTAGTTCACTGTAAGATCCCTGTAGTTAGTATATGTAAAGCAACCATACTTTGGTATACACTGAGTTATGTAATTCACAACCCCCACTGGGCTGCAGGTGAGGCTGCCACATGTCCACTATGTCCTGCATGGTCTCCTTATCTACATGGTAGCAGTTCACAATGTCAGTGTCACAGAGTGCATGAAAAGTTAAGCATAGTCAGATGACATGGCACCTTAGGAGGTAACAATGCACACCACTGTGGCTCATGGCTGCGATATGAACATATTAGAAATACATGCTTACTGACACTTCCCATAGCATGACCACTGGGAATCCTTGATGTTCTATTCCACAGCATACACAACAGCACCATTTTTGAATCACTCCACCAAATTTGATTTACCTCATTTGCATACACCAAGCTGCTCATTTTAATAATATTTCATTAACATCTCATCATATAGACTTTAACATGTACTGTATCCAGCTCTACTGCTTCACATTCATCTCTAGCTGAAGGTGTGTCTTTGAGACTCCCACAACCTGAGCATGGCCACTCATCTTGCAGATTCACTTATTGCAATGTGGCTATATTTTTCTGAATCCTGGCCAATGACCACGAGCAATATATTTTGAAGAAAAAAATAACTCACTCAAATGCCTTAAGTTCAAATGGAGCATAGTGATCAGCAAAAGAAACAGCACAAAAATATGCCACAGTGATACTTATCCATAGCAAAAAACTGAGCTGACTCAAAACAGCTCAATTTACAATACAGCTGTCACAAGTTAAATATGACCAACCACAGCACTACACTGCTCATTGCACTTTAATTTATAACTGAAGTAGCAGAAAAGTCTAGAGATAATCCTCAAAGAAACAGAAAAAAAACAATTTCATAATCATTAGCACTTTAAAATTAAGTCTACCAGACAAGAGTTTGTTTTTCATTTCTGTTGTGTATGTACACAATAATTATTTAAAAAGCTGTAGAGTCTAAATAACTAAATACAAATACATTTTGATTGCCATAAGTTTAGAGAGAGCATAAGCTGCAAGATGCAAACTGCCATTTATGTACCTTTGAGCTAGTGCCAAATCAGTTTGGTTACATTTCATTAAATATTTAAGTTAAGATGCAAATGTTTAGAGAATATGTAGGTTTAGCTACCAAATCAGCCAGTAAACTGGAACTAAACTACCTTAAAAATAAGGTATTCCATAATCACAGCAACAATACTAAGAAAATTAAAAAAATATTAATCAACTGATTATTTGGATATATGAGAAATGTCCAAGGTAATTAACTTACTCTTAATATTCTTAATTCCTCCTCAACATCTTTATAGATACTTTAAGCATCCTGTTTTGTGCATAATGCAATTGCACTATGCACTGACCATAACAACCAAATGCTCTAGTATTAGATACAAATCATGTTATTCATTCGGAAAATGTTTTATAAAACAAGGTTGAAACATAGCATCCACTGAATAGTTTAAATTGTTAATTGAAAACACAGTTGTTGATGTGTACTTCATCTGAAACTAGGTAATTAAAAATGAAAGACCACCTCCCATACTGCCAAAAAGAAAATTGCTCCCACAACTTCTAAAACTAAGTAAATCACAACTTAAGCAACACAACACTTTTTTTTTTTTTTTTTTTGCAGGAGGCATGCCCCTAAACCCTCTGACTTCTGATTTAGCCCCTAAAACTTTGATTTCTACATATACCAACTCAGAGGTTAGAGAAAAAAAAAGATTGAAAAGAAATGCAAATCTTACCTTTCCCCTTTTCTCTGAATGTAACATGAAAAATGCAAAGCAGGTGTTCTCTTAACTCATCTGAGAGCAACAATTATCTTCTTGCTATAATACTCTGGATGTTATTGTAGGAGGACTGGACCAAAAGTAGATTTCCATAAACAGATTTCTTCTATTAATCAAAAAGCCAGCACAAATCAACTATCCATCAATAAACTGGCTGACCTACACTGTGAATGGGCGGCATGCTCAGCACTTCTTTGACATTATAAATGTTAACTCTCTTTCACAAATAGTTATCCATTCTACTAGGGGCCCAATATCCTGGATCTAGTCCTTACAAACATGGCCACTTCGTGCACAGCTCCATATGTATCATTATGTCTTGTTAAATCAGACAATAATTTAAAGATTTTCCCTTTAAAACTGGTGGTAGTTCCCTATAAATATATCTGTATTTAGGGGCTTCTCAAAAACAAACTTTCTTCAATTACTTGATGACTTAAATACATTCTGCTGTAATTCTCCTTTGAAAGATCATATTGCTGTAGCTGCTACCTGTACCAGTGACTTCTACTCTCACTTAAATAGTTGTTTTTGGTAAGGTAGTTCCTATCCGCAACAAATATAATGAGAAGTTTAAAAACAAACCCCTGTGGTGGAATAACTGTATAAATAAATGATATCACAAGAAAAAGAATCTGTTTAATGCTTATAAGAGGTGTACATTAACAGTACACGTAAACAAACTTACAAAGAGCTTAAGAGAACCATTAAGAAGCTCAAAGCTGAGTATGAACGTAAAATAGCCACTAAAAACACAAATGACTGCAAATATTTTTTTAATTATGTCAGGAAGTTAAGAATTAACACCCAACAGTGGTTGCAGCTACTTCACAATAATACTACATTCTCTTACCCATAAGAAATCACTAATATTCTAGCTAACAAATTCAGTGCAAATTTTACTCCACCTGCAGTTATAGTTATACCACATGTTCTCCAATCCCAGCCACCCCCTTGATGTAACAAGTCCTCTCAGCCCTTTCAAAAACTAAGAATACTTCATCCATGGGCCCTGAAAACATATCAGGTTGCTTGACTGTCAGAGCCAAGTACAGACTTTCTGAACCCCTGCTTAAACTCCTTAATCTGAGCCTTTGCACTGGTTACATTCCTGAAACCTGGAAAACAGTTATTGCAATGCCATTACACAAAAGTGGCCCTACCATGCACCCTAGTAACTACAGACCCATTAGTCTCACAAGCCTCATATGCAAAGCTATGCAGTGCATTATCTCAGACTTCATTAATCAGGACATTGAACATCTCTTAACCTTGGAGCCTCATCAATTTAGCTTTATTAAAGGAAGGTCCTGCCACTTTAACCTCATTCATTTTTTTGAAAAAGTAACAGAAGCAGTGGATAGTGGTTATGCAGTACATACAGTATATCTATACCTGGTCATGGTCTTTGACACTATTCTCCATGCAAGCATTACTGATAGACTTGTAAATCTGAATATAAATCCTTATGTTGTGCGATGGATAGCTAAATGGTTGTCCGACAGAACCCATGTGGTTAGAGTAGCAGGTGCTACTCCTGAACGCAAAACAATTACCAGTGGTATACCATGTGGCTCAGTTTTGGGCCCTGCCCTATTTGGCATATATTTCCCAAATTTTCAGGCCAGCACTTCTGGCCTGTGGTTAACTATGTTTCCAGAAGACTGTAAATTGAATGTTGTTATTCAATCTTAAACTAACATTTGCTCCAACATTGCTTATACTCTCTCTTCGCACAAATAACTTACTTATATCTGGGGATATCCACCCCAACCCTGGCCCCTCTCCCTCCCCCCCTAAACCACACATCTCCCATACCCACTACCTCCCCTACCTCACCCAACACATCTCTTCATCCCCAGCCTCTTACACTTAACTCAACCAGTACAAAGCACCTAGCTATATACTCCGTAAACATTCAAAGTCTACCCAACAAAATGACTGAATTCCATTATAGGATAGCCCATACTACCCCTCACATCCTTTCCTTATCTGAAACATAGCTCAAGCCACACATCTTTAATAATGAAATTCTCCCTCCAGGCTATAATATCTACCACTCATATAGGTTCCCTAAAAAAGGAGGTGGTGTTGCCATCCTCCACTCAGACAGCCTCAACCTCTCTCCCTTACCAATATCCCTCCCTGACTTCCACCCAGCTGAACTCATCATCCTAAACTGCCTCCTCAACCCTCACAAAATCTAGCTGTCACCTCCATCTATAGCCCTCCTGGGATAACTTAGCCACCTTAGAGATGATACTATCCTGGTTTTCCCAAAATATATCCTATGAAACTCTCATCGTAGGTGATGTCAACTTAGACTGGTCCAAACTTAAAACTGACTCTCCTCAACTTAGCATAAATCTGCATGGTTTCTAGCAACTAATATCTTCTCCCACTCACATCCAGAAAAACTCTACTTCTACTCCACAATTGTCTGGATACTCACCAACTCCCCTCACCTATATCACAACTCTACTACCCATCCAGTCCAACTTAGTGACCACGTCTCCACTTCTATCCTCCATGCAACCTCCCAAATCCCACCTCTATAGAGACTGCTATAAACTCTCCAACTTCAATATAGCCCAATTCAACTCTATCCTATCTTCCACAGACTGGTCCATCCTCAAACAGATCCCTCTAAAGGATGCAGTAAATAGATTCAATAGCATTTCCCTGAACACCCTGAACTCATTAGCTCCCTCTAGAAAGATTAGACTAAAATCCAGTTATGATCCCTGGCTTTCCAAAGTCTCTTATGAAAGAGACAAAGCTTGGAAATCCTGAATCAAAACTAAAGAACAACCCCTGCTTCATAACTATAGATGTCTCAGAAACCTCATTAAGAAACACACCCATAACAACAAAATGTCCTTCTATAACTCTGCCCAACTCAATAATAAATCAAACCCTCAGAAGTTCTGGTCAACTACTAATAAAATCCTGTCCCTTGGCTCCCCTGCAAACCCCTGCCCTTACCCAAACTCATCCCCGCTAGAAACAGCTACTCTACTCAATAAACACTTTATTGACACTATTCAGTTTCTCATGCCACCTAACTGTAACACTACTCTTCTACCTACTTCTCCCAACCCATCTAACAAACATCCTTTTTCTTTACATCCTGTTCCTACTCCCTACATATGATCACTTCTCCAAAAGCTTAAACCCTGCTCTCCCTCCACTAATAATCTTCCTCCTTCCTTAAACTTGCCACTGATTCCATTGCCTATCCATTGTCTATACTAATCAATAGATCTATTCAGGAATCTACTATGCCTACCCTGTGGAAATCCTTTTTCACTATTCCACTGCATAAAGGTGGTAACTGTACTGACCCATCTAACTACCATCCCATAGCTATCCCATCCCCCCTCTCAAAGATTCTTGAAAAATGCATCCACTAACAACTACTCAACCACCTCCTTCAACATAACCTTCTTACTCCCACACACCATGGGTTCCATCCCAACCACAGCACGACTACCACCCTCTTATCCTTCACACATACTATTACTAAAGCCCTTGATAATAAGAAACTCATATCTTGTGTCTTCCTCGACCTTTCAAAAGCCTTTGACACAGTTTCCCATCCCCTCCTACTATCTAAACTTGCAAGTCTTAACCTGTCTTCCTCCACCCTTGCCTGGTTCACCAGCTACTTATCCTGCAGGCAACAGTCTGTCAAATGTCTCTTTTCTTCTTCTCCATTCTTACCTGTCCCAACTGGGGTTCCACAAGGCTCCATCCTAGGTCCCCTCCTGTTCAATATCTTCACAAATAACCTCCATACATCTTGCAAAAGATCCTCCCTGATCCAATACGCTGATGATTCAACTCTCAACTCCATCTCTGACAACATCTCTGAACTGCATACTCTTACTCAGCAGGCCTTCCTATCTACAGAACACTGGTAATCTAGTAACCTTCTTATCCTCAATCCTAAAAAGACCAAACTCCTACTACTTCTTCCCCGATCACTCTCTCATCACAAATTCACCTTTGCTATTACTTCCTTGAATAACACTATTATACATCCGGAAGCTCATACCAAACTTCTGGGGGTCATTATTTACGATGAACTTAATTCAACTTGCACATTCTCCAATCTATAAAAAAACACACCAAAAACTTGGTTTACTTTATCGCAACAAAAAATTTCTAACTGCTAATGCTAAACTGGCCCTTGCTCAAGCTCTTCTCCTCCCCTCCCTTCTTTATGCTGCCCCTGTGCTTACCAACATTCAAACTACAACCTTAAACAAACTCCAACAAACTTATCATAAGATAGCTAGATTTATTACTAACTCTCCATACAATACACATCACTGCTCAGCCCAAAACTCCCTCCACTGGCTTGAATTCCCCCATTTACTGCTGCTACAACAACTTCTACTGCTACATACCATTCTCTATAAACCTTCATCCTGCCCTGCTCTCTCTTCCTTCATTACTATCTATTCTCCTTCTTGTCCCCTTCGTTCATCTAATCAACAATTATTAGACATCTACCACCCCAAAAAACAGTGGGCAAACTACTGTATAAGTACTCTATTGCACAAGCTTGGAACAAACTTCCTAGAGACATATGTTCCACCTTTCACCCATCCCACTTCAAAGAAAAACTCAAATTTCATCTACTAAACTTCAAAATGTGCCCTTGTCAATCCCCAACCTAAACTCCCCTTCCCCCGTCAATCTCTCCCCATAGTGCATGCTTGCGCTCAGTTCATGACTGAAAGATTGAAACCTGGTTGTAAATATGTAAATATTTTTTTTTTTACTTTGTTAAAATATTGATTATTTAATTTATTTGTATGTACATTTTATGCAATGTCTTTCTAAATGTTTTTGTATAACTGATTCTGATTTCAATTTTTTGCTACAATTGTATTATCTTTCTATAAACTGTATTTTTCTTGGAGCTTTGGTCCTCAAGTCTCCACTGAAAATGGGCCACAAGCCCAGTTGGATCAACCCGGTTAACAAATGTCAATAAATAAAAAATAAATAAATAAATCATGTCTCCACAGTAGTTCAGAAAGCCTTTTATCTTGTCTATCCAATTTCCAAAGGCATCTCCACTAGATCCAAAGAAGTCATAATTTTCCTTTGCACATATCTTATTAGGGATTCACTTCATAACACTGAAAACTGAAAACACTGAAAATGAGAAAACTTCATAATATAGAAGACCAAAACACTGAAACTCAAAACACTGAAAACACATATCATACATATACTGAGTTTAAACTACATACATCATAGCACTTTCCACCAAGTGTAAGCAGGGTAGTGTAGTGTAGTGAAGTGCAATCTTGGAGTTGATATATATAAGTAGCAGAGCGGTGTGGGGGGTGCAGCCCCCCACATGGGGGCTGCAGGAGGGCTTGCCCCCCTGCTTACACTTGGTAGAAAGTGCTATGATTTATGTTGTTTAAACTCAGTATATGTATGATATGTGTTTTCAGTGTTTTGAGTTTTCATGATTCTGAAGTTTCAGTGTTTTGAGTTTCAGTGTTTTGAGATTTCAGTGTTATGAAGTGAATCCCTTATCAGACCCTTTACTGAATATAATGCACCTTTTGGAATGTATTTATCAAGGCATATCACACAACTTGAGAGATTTCAGAGATTCATAACTAAAAAAGATTACTGGCCTCAAAACTCTTAGTTATCAAAAGAGACTGGCCGCCCTTTTTCTGTACTTAGTCTCTTATAGATTTCTCCATAGAGATCTATGTCTAGCCTGTCAAGTCATGAAAGATCCAACCCTATTTGATCTCCTGTTCCTTCATAGAACTAATGGTACATCAAATACTCAATTAAAGGAACTAAACCTCATCATATAGCTTCATATCTCAATGAGTCCCTTACCTCTGAAACAAACTGCCCCTACATGTCAAGCAGAAGAGCATCCTTGTCACTTTCAAGGTAAACTTACATAATTGGATGGGCAGTCTCAAATTTTTTCCTGCTCTATCTTGTTTTGCCCTCCTTGAGGCTAGAGTGAAATTCGGAATACGGATTTGTGGCTGGGCTTGGCATGGTCTACAGACTGATTGCCTAGTACTTACTTAGGAACCTAAATCCATACAGTTTCTATTTGTTTTATGTTAACACTTCAATAGCATTTCTGAGTTATTTTATTATTTAATTGCTTTCAGGTGAATTTTTTTACCTGAATGTTTTTAAGAATTTGCAACAAAAAAAAAAAGACTCAGGTAAGGCTGAAGGCTCCAGAATAAACTCTTGATTTATTAAAACAGCAAACAACGCAAGCGCTTTCACTAAATAGCTTCTTCAGGTGTATAATACAAATTAAAACTCATACCCTTATATAGCATAAAATAAATCGCATGATAAATACCATCCAATCACACTACATTAACAATAATTAACTAGCTATTAACTCTAAAGGACATTTTGTAAAATACATATCAAGCATTAATACCCCAGAAAATTAAAAAAAAAATTTTTTTTTAATTATTTAGTACCACATTTTATAGAAAACATGTAAAGCAATAATACCCCAGACAATTATTTAAAAGACTAGTACCTCATCTATAAAGAGGTCTAGATTTTAGCTTGGGTCTTAAAGGGACATGTTGATTTAGCCCATGTTCTGCATCTCCCCTTGGCCTAACGATCCACTTGGGTTCTAAATCCTCTGTACAATTACATATATCTCCACCTTTCGGCTGTACAGAAATTCTACCTAGGGCAAGAAATTTAAAAGTATGTGTAGGACTAGTATTGATAACATGCATGGCTAATGCGTTAGTTTTACTATGCTTATTAATATGATAGATGTGTTCTCTGATCCTCTCCTTAAACATCCTATCTGTCATACAGGTAATGGCGCAGGTACATAGGTCGAATGAAACTGTGAATGTTTCAAATTGTTCAACAAATCTCACAGACTCTGCTTTGCTGAAAGAGGGTGTTTCAGCCCCTTTAGGATTACTCAAGTTCCTCTTACCAGTGCGAGAACAGAAATTCCAGCAGTTGAAAGGACAACAAAGGGACAGAGTCACAGCAGAGTGAAACGGAAATACAAAGGGACTGTAATGAGTCCACAGGACATAAAAAAGGCTTTTTTCAGTGTCAGAAAGGCCTAGTATGGAATCTATCACAGTATAATTTGACTGAAAGTGAACATAGCATGTTAGAAAAGGGCCTGTCTTTCATAACGGCTAGTACTTCTGATTATACAGATGTAATTTTTGATATTAAAATGTTCACAAGAAATTTAATGTTGAAAATTATGTTTAAAGATTCTGAAGCTAATCAAAATGGTGTTTTGAATGTAGGTAAAAAACCCAGCATGTTTGTCCCTCTGATAAATCCCTTATTGAATGCATTTGAAAAACTGTGCATTGAAGACATCTATAAGTTAGAGTTGAATGCTAGTAATGTTCACAGGAAGAGATTTAGGCATAATTTAACTAAAGATGAGACAGCAGCATTGCATAGCTTAGAAAACAACACTAATATTGTGATAAGGCCAGCAGATAAAGATGGCCCCATTGCAGTGTTAGATAGAGAGTGGTATGAGAAGGCTATGTTTGATATGCTTAATGATACTGCATTTTATATTAAGATATGTCCGATCACAGTTCAACAGTTAGTTAAACATGTGAGCTTATTACTTCAGGACTTACTTATAAGTAATATGATTGACAATTAACTTTTTAGGTATTTGTACATACAGCATCCAACTATACCCACTATTCAAGGACTGCCTAAACTACATAAGAATGCCTTGACTCCCCCTTTAAGACTGATAGTATCGGGTAGGAACTGGTGTACGGAATCAATCTCAATATACATAGAGAAGTGTTTGAGACCTGTACTGAACACTGTGTCCCATGTCCTGAGTGATATGGAACAGTTCTTGAATAACTTGTATAATTTTACAAAGGATAACACATGCAGTGAATTTTTATTGATTACAATGGATGTGGTTTCTTTATTTACCATGGTACTGAATGGGGAAGGTATCAGTTATACCAAGCAGTTTTTGAACTATGAGTCGGGTTATCCTGAAGAGCAGATTGAGTTGGTTAGTAGATTACTAGGTGTAGTGCTGGAACATAATATATTGTTATTTGGTAGTAATATCTACAGACAAGGCAATGGGGTAGCTATGGGCACTTCATGTGCCAATAGCTACGCCAATGCTGTCCTTGTAGCCTGGGAAAGGGAATATTTGTTGACAGGCCCATACTAGCAGTATATATTATTTCATGGCAGGTTTGTGGATGACCTTTTTATAGTGTGGAGTGGTACTCTAAGTCAATTTAGAAAGTTTGAAGCATATCTAAATGCAAGTACAGAGTTTCTTAAGTTTACATTGAATATTTCTAGAAATGAAATACATTTTCTAGACGTAACTGTGAAAGTAGATAATGAAAGGAATATTTTACTTCTCTTTATAGAAAGAGTTGCCATCTGAATCACTTACTAAAAAAGGAAAGCATGTATCCCCCCCATGTATTCAGGAACATCGTGAGGAATCAGTTTCTTAGAGCCTCTAGATTAAATGTTAGGGATGAGGATTTTCATACACAGATCGAGGCTGTTAAATAAGATCTAAAGGATAGAGAATATAATAAAAATGAGATTATTAAAGATGCCTTAGATGTTGTAGATCAGAGAGATACAATAGCCAAGCCATATTTTTCAGACGTTCAAAGTCAGGGATTAACACCTAAAAATAGAAGTGATAAACTGAAGGTCCTACTTAGTTATACCTATAATGTATCTGATTATATTGAAATTATATGTTGTCATTGGGGTATATTACTTACAGACAAAGATATTATTAAATTGGTAGAATCTGAACCCAAATTTCTTTTTAGGAATACGAAATCCCTAAAAAGGAGATTGTGTTATCCCAAGACAGTTCATGTTGCACAAGGTGAGACAGGGACTAAACCCTGTGGCAGCTGCTCATATTGCTCATACATAGATACTAGCTCAGAATTTTTCCATCCTGACCAACTTAAGATTTATACATTTAGAGTAAGCACTACTTGTGAGAGTGAACATATAGTATACCTAGCACACTGTCAAGAATGTAACATTTTCTATGTTGGCAAGAGAGATAGGATGTTTAAGGAGAGGATCAGAGAACACATCTATCATATTAATAAGTGTAGTAAAACTAACAGATTAGCCAAGAATGTTATCAATACTAGTCCTGCACATACTTTTAGATTTCTTGCCCTAGGCAGAATTTTTGCACAGCCGAAAGGTGGAGATATACATAAGTGGATCGTTAGGCTAAGGGGAGATGCAGGACATGGGCTAAATGAACAAGCTGAAATCTAGACCTCTTTACAGATGAGAGTTTTTATTTAACTAATGCCTTTGATGGATACTTGACCTTTTAAATAATTGTCTGGGGTATTATTGCTTTTCATGTTTTCTATAAAATGTAGTACTAAATCATTTTAAAAAATGTTTTTTAAATTTTTCTGGGGCATTAATTCTTGATATGTATTTTACAAAATGTCCTTTAGAGTTTATAGCTAGTTATTTATTGTTAATGTAGTGTGATTGGATGGTATTTATCATGTGATTTATTTTATACTATATAAGGGTATGAGTTTTAATTTGTGTTATACACCTGAAGACGCTATTTAGTGAAAGTGCTTGTGCTGTTTGCTGTTTTAATAAATCAAGAGTTTATCCTGGAACCTTCAGCCTTACCCAAGTCGTTTTTTTTTTTGTTGTTGTTGCTGATTGGCATTTACTTTTATTGTGACACAGGTAGTGGGTATTTGGTGGTTGTTTTTATCTTCATTTTTAAGAATTTAGCAACACCCTAACAGTTCAACATTCTGATGAATATTAATCTTAGAACATGTAAAGCAGCTGTTGTTCTCAAAGCTTGATACACTCTTCTATAACATAATGCTTCTGTGGTTTGGAACTGTCCAAATGTTTAGTTAAGTATCAAGTAAGTTAAAATAGATTCAGTTTATCCTTTGAGTGAAATACTATTATGCTGAGTTTTGGTTCTAAAGTTAAGAATGTATACTGTACATTTATTTTTGTTTGTTTTATTTCATCAGTTATTTCAAATACAGTTCAGTTATTTTCAGTTTGTCCTTAACAGGAAATTCTTTTCTCAGTATAATCCATTCACCTGATAAATTCAGTAAAGGATTGTCTTATATTTGCAAACTCCACAAAAGGTTTAGTAAGAACATCTTGCAAAAGAAATAAAGTTTCTTCTGAATCTTCAACAGTTACAGCGTTTCCAATGAATCTTCCATAATTATAGCCTTTTTAATTACTGAGATATTTCTTCCTGACTTTTTTCTTTTCTAATATTAATTAATTAATCAACATCTTTTTGATCTTTTAGTTTTATCTCTTTTTCTGGAGTATTTGGAGGTGTCATGTGAAGTTTTTTTGTCTGAATCTTTATGGGTTTCATTCTATAAAAGCAGTGGGTTCCAGTCTTTGAAAGGAGTGCTTGAAGAAAATCAAAGAAAAACAAGCTATTTGGCTTTCATGCACCTTATTGAACTTAGACTGGATGAGATCCCATCTTGTCAGGTTCATTTTGGTGAAGTTGAACTCCACCTCATGATGTAACCAGTCTAAAGTAACTTATTTTAAGTCTATTCATTTTACCATATTGAATTTTTTGTAGAAGGGCTCCAGACCTAGAAGTAGCTACAAATATTTAATAGCACCAAAGATATGCCTGCTAAATTTATTAGGATACTTTGAGTCAGAGGAATATGTCAGGTTGTTGATAGTTATATGTAATCTGTGGCAGAATTATCATACAGTAAATATAAAATTCCACTGTTTATTTTCTCCACTGTCATTAGTTTTGTGTGCTTTTCTGGTTATTTCTTGTGTTGTATGCTCAGTATTTATGCTATTTGCTGCGTTGGGTGACTTTTGAAGGTCATTAGACCAAGTAGCAAGGAGGTTGCTATGTAGTTAAACTCTGAATGCTTTGTTGACTGCAGCAGAATGCTACAAATGGCAAATGGGCTGCAGAATACATTTTTTCAGCACCATGTTTGCCCTTTCTCCACAGATTTGATTGTAGAGTCATAATATTTAAGTAAGGGGGTGTGAGGGTGAAAATTATCATATGGTTCAGACAGTCACTTGCCTCTCTACAAAAATGCTTATTTCATCATCAGCATATTATTTTTTTTTTCTTATTTATAAGCATGGTGTTGCTCACTACTGAAGTTCGGGTGTGTGTGGACACAGTGTTTGTGTCCTTTATGATATGACATGAATGTGAGAGTCAGTGTCAGTAAACTTATGGATTGTTATAGGCATTCTTGCCTTAATAATGATGTGAACATCATGTCTACAGTAGTGAATGGGTGGCAGACTTTGCTTTTCGTATCTGAGTCAACATTGTTAAGATGGATTCACAAAGAAACAATAGGGGGATTTATGCATGTCTCACAAATATGCAACAAAGTCTAGAAGATTTAGGATCTTTGCTTGGAAGTGTTTACGTAGGTATTTTATGCCCCAAGTTGACTCCAAAGAATTTTTCCTCAGGTAGATAGCAAATGTTGGAGGTGTGATGGGGGAGAAAGAGATAATTAAGAACATATTTTCTGGGAGTGTAATGAGTTGGCAGACTTTAAAAATTCCTTGCAGACTACTCTATCAGAAATACTGGGTGAGCAAATTGGTATGACTAAGGAAATTATTTTTTGAACTATGATATAGAATTGGCGTTGCCTAGATATAATAAGGCCTTGCTGAGTCTAACTATGGTGGCTGCCAAAAAGCAATTACTAGAAAATGGAAATCAAAATTTAAACCAACTTTACTATAAGCAATGAAGATAGTAGCAGAGATAAAACAACTGGAAATAGGATATTTAGAAAAGGATAGGAGCAAATGACATAGGAAAAAATGTAAATTGTGGGAACAGTATATGCAGACGGAGGAATGAGGTTTAAAAGAAGGCAGGATTTGAAAGAGCTATGTAAAGTTTGACTTACAGTAACTGTTTAGATTCTAAGTGATGTATAATGTTTGCAACTAAAATTATGTCAATAGGTTTTGTTTTCGTTTATATAAATGTATGATTGACTATGTCATAAGTGATAATTTAATAATGATAATTCTTGTTAAAAACATTGTTAAGATGGGTGGAGGCACTCCTTTGGTAGTATCTATCCAAGCTCTAAGCATTGCAGATAAAAAATAGGCTATAAGAATAACTAATCCAGCGTCAATCTGAATTATTTTACTCCATGTGTTATTTAAACTGCTGAGTAAAACAGTGAACTAAGAGAGTTGTACTGGATTGTGTAGCCTAACATTTAATAACTTGGAGGTAGATTGGGATAAAGTTGCAAAAGAAAAAAATAAGGAGACTACATACTCATGGGATGGTGTCAGTACTGAGCCATATGTCATGCTGCCAAAAATGTGAGACAGCCTAATCTCAATGAAATGGAAGCATACATTAAAGAGGTGCTAAGTGTAAACATATTATCTGCAAAACAAAAAAAAATATTTCACCATAATAAGATATTTCCACAGGTTAAATCGGAGCTTCAAGCAATCTAGAAACATATGGGGGCATAGTATCCCAGAACTGCAGCTTTAGGAGTGACAAATGCTGTCTGTGGGTCATACACTGAACAACATCTCCTACTAGGGAGCCCTCCTTAAGTATTATTAATTAACATTATTACAACATTCACTAGACCATTCACTGCTAACATTATTTATACCAAAACCAATTTAATAGCCTTCCTAGAGACTTTTGAATCATAAATCCAAATAAATGCAGCTTTCAGCTTCTGGCTGAAGAAAGCTGTGTCAGTAAAAATAAAAGAAAAACGACTTCAAGCTGTATGTATATTATTTGTATTCTTCTTTTGCCAGGTAAGATTATAACATGCAGAACAAATCAACTCTGTCTTGAGAGCAATGAGGTAATTTACTAGATTCATATAAAAAGTATTTGCTAAAACATATCAAATATAAAATGGATTATGCAAAATTATCTCCTTGTTGTATTTCCAAGACATATAATGTAATTGCAAGTCTTGCGATTCTGAAAAAAAAAGAAACAGCATAACTAAAGAGAACAGAGAATGTCTATAATTACTGTTTTTCAAAGTCATTTTTTGCAGGGTGACAAGCCCCCCCCCCCCCATAACCCCATATTCTTGCTGCTTATATATATATATCAAACAAGAGTCCCAGAATTTAAAACTATCACTCTTAAAAGGAGAATAAGGAAGTGTACAAGTAGTATCATCAACTTTTGATTTTATGCAGCTTCTGTCAAACAAATGCACACATGTATACACACACACACAAACACACACACACACACACACACACACACACACACACACACACACACACACACACACACACACACACACTGTCTCTCACTCACACCCATTCATGCCTGTAGCCTGCATGCACACACACATCCACAGACTAACACCACCTCATCCTGGTCTCTTCATTGGACATACCTGCCCCTTGACTACATTCATAGAACTGAATAGGTATGATTGGATGGCCTCTGCCTTTTGGCGGCATCAACTTTTTCTACAACAATGAACATTTACAGTGCTGAGCAACTCACAGAATCACTTGACAGTGTAATTCAAGAAGTGCTGGCATTTTGGAGGGGAAAGCACATGAAAAATCAGCTTAACTGCTCCTCCAGCTCGCCGCATTTGCATGCAGCTCTATCAATGAGACTGTCCTTCACACTGAGGCCCAACTAATAGGAAACCAGCAGTAACATGGTCTAGGAACTGGAATGCTTACCACAGAGTGCATTAAGGCTTTACCTATGTGGTACCCCTTTCTGAAATCCAGTCAATTTAGCAGGCAAGCTTGTGGTTCCCATTAGCATGGTTGTTCATGCCCCAAAGAAACATCTGAAAAGCAGGATTACAAAATATTATGGGAAAATACTCTCCTATAATAAAATATGAAACATTCCTTTTGGATTTATGAAACACAATATATTGTCACATGGTGAAAAACATTTATTTTATTTATGTTTGTTTACCAGGGTAAGGCAATGATCATGATGGACCCAGATCAGGTATTACAGAGAAAAATATAAGGGTCATGCTGCTAAATGCTAGGAGCTTAAACCAAAAACTGCACTCCCTGGAAGCACTTCTCTCTCTCTAAAAGATGTAGATGTCTGTGCAGTCAAAGAAACCCGGTTCAAGGCCTAACAGAGACCCCAGCCTTACAAGGCTTCAATGCCTTCCACACCTTTAGACTGCAAAATGGACATTTGAAAGCCAAAGGAGGTGGTGTTTCAGTCTATATTAGTGATAAATTCACCTCCTGTCTAGTTAGACTGGATATCTCCATGGAATTACTCCAGGTCCAAGTTACAGTGGGTAAGATCCCCTTTCAAGTCATAGCCAGTTATAGATCCCCCTCCATGGCTCACGACACCCATGAAGCCTACTTGACAAAACTGGAGACAATCTAAATTTTACATAACACACTGGTTATGGGGAAATTCAATTATCCCATCATCAACTGGGAAACCTACACTAGCCCTAACTCGTAAGTGCAAAAGTTCCCTGACTTGTTAATTCAAATGCCCTGGAACAAATTGTCCATACCCTGCCAAGATGAACAAACATTCTGGATCTAGTCTCACCAACATGTCAAACAGATACACTGCCACAACTGTCAGACCTTCATTAGTTAAAACTGAGCAGAAATCACCTTCAAGCTGGCACTAACACCAGAACTCACAAAGGGTGAAATCAGACTAAAAAACTTCACCAGGGCAAACTATAACCTCCTAGGTGAAGGTATAAATGCATTCCAAGCCCCACCCCAAGCTGGAAGTGGTAACTACTTCAAAGCTTACGCTAAAGCCCTGTACAATCACTTACACAAGTGTATAAACTCAGCCGTACCAGAAAGTATCAAAGCCAGAGCCCCAGGTAAAAACAAGCTGCCATGGTGGACATCCAGCATCAACAAACTTTACAATAAATGCAAAATGTTGCTGTCCAAGAATACAAAGGCATGGCCCCAACAATTAAAAAGCACCCTCCTAAGCCTCAACAGACAAATAAGACAACTTGTCAAATCCTCCAAGGGCTCCTTTGAGAGAAACTTAGCAAGTACAGCCAAGGATAACCATAAGTCCTTTTACAGCTACATATGTAACCTAAAGGGTAGGACCCAAGCATGTGCAGAACTAGTGGCCAATGTACCACACACACTGACCCCACAGAGATAGCAAATCTGCTAGCGGATAGGTTTGGTGAAAATTTCACTCCCTTATCCTCTCCTAACTTACATCAAACCTTCCCCCAAACTCCACCCCCACCCTGCATATCTGAAGAGCAAGTCGTCAAGGTCTTGTCCAAGGCAAAAAACACAGCCTCTATGGGACCAGACAACATCCCAGGCTGTCTTCTAAACAGGCTAAAATGTGAACTAGCATCACCACTAAGTACCCTTGTCAATCATACCCTAACCACAGTCTTTCTTCCTGTGGAATGGAGAACAGCAACCGTTATTCCCCTCCAAAAAGGTGGCCTAGCAACAGACCCAAGGAATTACAGACCCATAAGCCTGACCAGTCTCATCTGTAAGGCCAAGGAACATATCATTATGGACATCATAAATAAAGACATAGGTGACCTCCAAACCCTGTATCCTACCCAATTCGGCTTTGTGAAGGGCAGATCCTGTCTGCTAAATCTGGAGAATTTCTTTGAAAATGTGACCAAGGACATTGATGAGGGCAAGTCTGTGCACACAGCATACCTTGACCTGGCAAAGCCTTTTGACACAATCCCACATTCAGGAATTACCGATAAACTTAGCAAACTGAGTGTAAACCCCTTCTTTGTAAGATGGGTTGCCAACGGACACACACTATCAAAGTGGGTGACTCCACATCAACCAACAGATCTGTTACTAGTGGGGTTCCACAGCGGTCAGTGCTGGGCCCCCTACTGTTTGGTATATACTTCTCAGAAGTTCAGGTCAAAACTAAGGGGTTGCGGCTGGCCAAGCTTGCAGACTACAAATCATTGAATAACCAAATGATGTCAGTATACTCCAGGAGGGTCTCACACAGACCATTGACTGGGATATTAGTCACAGTCTCAAAATGAATGCACAGAAATACATCATCATTCCCTTTGGCACAAACAATGTCCCCTCACACTATCAAATCAACAACAATACCCTAAATACCCATGAAGTGGTAAGGGATCTGGGATCACATGTTGCCTGTGAACTTAAATTCGACCACCATGTGTCTACTGTAGTAAGGAAAACTTTCTACATGGCACACTTGATTAGTAAAGGCATTGCCTCGAGAGCTAAAGAAGTTATAGCCCCCCCATACTTGTCACTTATCCGGCCCATAATTAAGTATAACGCCCCATTTGACATGTACCGAACTAAGCACCTACAGCAATTAGAGAGACCTCAGAGATTTCTAACAAAGAAGATCAAGGGGCTCCAGCATGTGCCTTACACAGACCGACTAAAGTCTCTGTCACTATACTCCATATCGTATAGATTTCCTAGGACACACTTATGCTTGGCCTACAGAGCAATCCAAGACCCAAACCTAATAAACTTGCTGCATATCTGTAAATCAAATGGGACTAGGGTTACCCATTCCAGGGCCTAAATATGGCCTGTGACTTAAATAGGATATGCTGGAGGGACAGATTTATCTCCCAGCAACTTCTTCGTCTTTGGAACAGGCTACCAATTCATGCAAAACAGAGCACCACTATGATACTGTTCAGGAATAACCTGGACAAGTGGATGGGGCACCATAAATTCTTACTAGGGATAAAGGCCACAACCCTCCTGGACATGGGCAGTCATCATTAAATGCAGTCTTGGGTACTGGCTAGCATTTCATGGTATTACATTGGGATGAAACAGCTAGGCTTAAAATGACCTTGGGTTCGAAAGCCTAGTAATCTCCTATGATGATCCTATAAAAGATAATACAAGCATGCAGACGTACAGATAGAACAGAAATGCAAAAAAAAAAGGCATTAACACATGGCTGTAGAAATTTAAATAGTTTGTAGATTAGATAAGGGAGAAGAGAAAAAAAAAATATATATATATATATATATATATATATATATATATATATATACACACACACACACACACACACACACACACACACACACACACATACAAGGAATATGACATCATCAGAACTAAGGATGCTTATATTAAGTATAAAGGTCTAGTACCTTCAACACAAGAACTAAATCATATTGTGAGCAGCCAAATTAAAAGTATTTAATACAAAGGATATGTGGAAAGGAAGAAGGCATTTACATTTGATTTGTTTGAGAAGAAGCTGGAGTAATTAGTAAGGGTTTTTAGTAGGAGGGCAGAGATTGCTATAGTTTTGGAGTCAAGGGGGAGAAACTGTTGTTAGTACATAATAATTTAGTCCTTGGGAGTCTGTATTATAGGACTGAACTGAGAGTGAGCTCTGAGATTGTAGGTGTGAGCAGTGGTAGCCACTTTGGCAGTGAGTGGTATGAAAGTGTCTGGGTGCAAATGTTTGAAAAGAGGTGAACATACTATGAGATAACATTTCTGTTTCACTTTGCCAATGAAGGTGATTTCATACCACAGTTAGAATAGCAAAGCTCACCAACTAAACATTCCACATGGATGGTACACAACTTTAGGTCTAAAGTATTTATTATATTTTTTTACTTTAGTAAAGTTCTATCACTTTCACCCATTTTCATGACTGGTAGAATTTTATAAATTCAAGAGTTATTACATGAAGACAGATTTTTGACATAAGCAAATGGCATATGAAAGGCATCAAATTTCTGTAATTTAATGTTTAGTGAACAAATGACAGATGTCATCAACAGACAGCAGGTGTATTCTGGAATGTCTGGAAGCATCCATCTAAATAAGTAAAGGTTCCTTCAACAATCAGGAGATTTAAAGAATCCCTACATTAATACATTATCAATGAATCCACCCACAAATTTTGCAAGGACAATGGCAAATCATCCCATGCATAACACTCGCCAGTGTCACTAATACTTCAGCAATATTGTGCATAAGCTACATTGTCTAAGTATTCAGACAAATTTATAATTTATCAGATGTAAATACTGTACATAATGCATGTTGTCCAATTATTTGCAAAACTGAATGTTATTTATTAATTCTTTAAACGCCATGTATAGCTGTATAAGTAGCTCTGTACTAATCTATTGTTTTCCTATTGTATTTTAATATTCTCATAATTGCAATCAAATGAATGTAAGTATTATATGATCCTCTAGGATCAGGTCATGCTGAAAAGGATCACTAGACCAGCCCACTTATGTGGTAAACAAATATAAATAAATAAATGTATTGCCTGTCTCCTCACTTTCTGATACATAAAGGAGACAGTGGAGCAGCAACTGACAAACTTTCCAACAGAAAAAAAATCTATCCAAAGCCATCTAAAGGTATCACTGCTTAATGCCAGGACTCTAAACAAGAAGCTCCACCCCCTCCAAGCTCTCCTCGCCTTGGAGAATGCAGACATTTATGCAGTTACCAAGACATGGTTAAAGCCACAGGGAACACCCCAGCAGTGTAAGACTTCAGTGCCTTCCACAGATTTATACCAGCAACTGCACAGTCAGGAAAAAAGGTGGAGGTGTCTTGATCTACATAAATAATAAACATACCTCAAGGTTGGTTAAACAGGATGACATATTGCAGTTTCTCTACAAACAAATTACCATGGACAAAGTTACAGGTCACCCTTCATAACCCAGGAAACCCATAGCAAATACTTTGACCTGTTAGTGAGACTCAGTATTCAATTGAATACCATATTCATGGGAGATTTTAATTATCCTTTGATAGACTGGAAATTCTACATAACCCCAAATTTGCAGACACAAAGATTCCTGGACTTTATTAACACAAACACCCTAGACCAGATAATGTATACTCACATTCGAGGTACAAACATATTGGACCTGGTACTCACAAATATAACAGAATGCTGCACTCCCCCACACCAGTGTCATGTCCTCTCTGGTGAGGTCAGTCCACAAAATTGTCTCCTTCAAGATAAAAATCAGTTCTGTAACCCCAGTAAACCCTGTAAAGCTAGGAACTATTCCAAGGCAAAAACTAAGTCTTATTAAGTGATAACCTGCCACGATTTCAAGCCCATCCAAACTCAGATAACACAGCAGCATATGCAGAACTGTTCACAAAAACTCTGTACAACCATGTCAATAGCTGCATAGAGGTTTTTGTGCCTAGCAGAAGTAAGCCCAAATCAAACTCAAAAAACAAGCCACCCTGGTAGAATCAACTATTAAACAGACTGTATAATAAAAGAAAAAAAAAACTCAAAAAATCAAGTTGAATAGACAACTAAGAGGGCATATTAAGACAGCCACTGGGGATGCACAAGCCAGTGCATTTCTTTGTTCCGGCCCCAAGCCCGGATAAATGAGGAGGGTTGCATCAGGAAGGGCATCCTGTGTAAAATGTTGCCAAATCATACATGCGGACAACAGTACAAATATATATACTGGATCGGTTGAGGCCTGGGTTAATAATGAACACCACCAGTAATATTGGCCAACAGGGTGCTGGCAGAAATTGGGCTACTGTTGGCCGTAGGAGGAGAAGAGGGGGAAGGCATGCCCGAAGGGAGGTAAAGGCTAGGACTGTGATAGTGAGGGTTGGAACTTTGAATGTTGGCAGTATGGCTGGTATAGGGAGAGCGCTAGCTGATGGATTGAAGGAAGATTGGTATATTGTGTGTGCAAGAGACCAGATGGAAGGGGAGCAAGGCTAGGTGTATCGGAGGTGGGTTCAAATTGTTTTATCATGGTGTGGATGGGAGCAGAAATGGCATAGGGGTTATCCTGAAGGAACAATATGCTAAGAGTGTTTTGGAGGTAAAAAGAGTGTCGGATAGAGTGATGCTTATGAAGCTGGAAATTGATGGTGTAATGATGAATGTTGTTAGTACATATGCTCCACAAGTTGGGTGTGCGATGGATGAGAAAGAAAAATTTTGGAGTGAGTTGGATGAAGTGGTGATGACTGTACCCAAGGGTGCGAGACTGGTGATTGGAGCAGATTTCGATGGGCATGTTGGTGAAGGGAACAGAGGGGATGAGGAAGTGATGGGTAGGTATGGTGTTAAGCAAAGGAATGCAGAAGGTCAGATGGTAGTGGATTTTGCAAAAAGGATGGACATGGCTGTGGTGAATACGTATTTTAACAAGAGGGAGGAGCATAGGGTGACATACAAGAGTGGAGGAAGATGCACACAGGTGGATTATATCTTATGTAGAAGGGCCAGTCTGAAGGAGATTGGAAACTGTAAAGTGGTGGCAGGGGAAAGTGTAGTTAGGCAGCATAGGATGGTGGTTTGTAGGGTGACATTGGTGATCAAGAAAAGTAGGAGTGTGGGGGCAGCACCAAGGATCAAATGGTGGAAATTGAAAAAGGGTAATTGTGAGGTGGTGTTCAGGGAAGAGTAAGACAGGCACTGGGTGGCAGTGAAGAGTTACCGAATAGCTAGGTAACTACAGCAGAGCTAGTAAGAGAGATGGCTAGAAAGGTGCTTGGTGTGACATCTGGAAAGAGGAAGGAGGACAAGGAGACCTGGTGGTGGAATGAAGAAATACAGGAGAGTATACAGAGAAAGAGGTTGGTGAAGAAGAAGTGGGATTGTCAGAGAGATTAAGAAAGTAGACAAGAGTATAAGGAGATGAGGTGCATGGCAAAGAGAGAGGTGGTGAAGGCTAAGGATAAGGTGTATGAAGAGTTGTATGAAAGGTTGGACACTAAGGAGGAAGAAAATGACCTGTACCAATTGGCTAGACAGAGGGACAGAGCTAGTAAAGATGTGCAGCAAGTAAGGGTGATAAGAGATAATGAGGGAAACGTACTCACAAGCGAGGAGAGTGTGTTGAGCAGATGGAAAGAGTACTTTGAGGGGCTGATGAATGAAGAGAATGAGAGGGAGAGAAGGTTGGATGATGTGCGGATAGTGAATCATGAAGGGCAGTTGATTAGCAAGGAGAAGTAAGGATAGCTATGAAGAGGATGAAGAATGAAAAGGCTGTTGGTCCAGATGACATACCTGTGGAAGCATGGAGGTGTTTAGGTGAAATGGCAGTGGAGTTTTTAACTAGATTGTGTAATGAAATCTTGGAAAGTGAGAGGATGCCTGAGGAAAGGAGAAAAAGTGTTTTGGTACCGATTTTTAAGAATAAGGCTGATGTGCAGAGCTGTAATAACTACAGAGGGATTAAATTGATCAGTCACAGAATGACGTTATGGGAAAGAGTAGTGGAAGCTGGGTTAAGAAGGGAGGTGATGATTAGTAATCAACAGTATGGTTTCATGCTAGGAAAAAGCACTACGGATGTGATGTTTGCTCTGAGAGTGTTGATAGAGAAGTACAGAGAAGGTCAGAAGGAGTTGCATTATGTCTTTGTGGACTTAGAGAAAGCATATGACAGGGTGCCTAGAGAGGAGTTGTGGTATTGTATAAGGAAGTCGGGAGTGTCAGAGAAGTATGTAAGAGTGGTACAGAATATGTATGAGGGTAGTGTGACAACGGTGAGGTCTGCGGTGGGAGTGACGGATGCGTTTAAGGTGGAGGTGGGATTACATCAAGGATCAGCCCTTAAGGCTAAACAGCACACCTGATACACTTGTAATAGTTGACTCTATCATCAGGCACACTGACATCTTGCTCACCAGGCTGAACAAGGAGAAGGTCACGGTGAGCTGCCTGTCGGGCACTAGGATCCGCCACATAACACAAGCACTCAGGTCACTCCAAGGCAAGTACAAGTATGACTCAGTCATTGTCCATGCTGGTGTGAATGACCTGAGATGTACCTCCCTGGACTACATGAAAAGAGACATAGAGGAGCTCTCTGAGCATGTAGCCCAGGCCGGTATGACCCTGACCTTGAGTAGCATCTTACCCTCACCAAGAATGATGCCACAATATGAAGACAAGATGATCAATTTCAACAATTGGCTGAAGTATTGGAGTCATTCAAAGGGGATCCAATGCCTGTCAGCCTGGGATGACATGCTCGACAAGCCATGATGCTTCGCTAGGGACGGCTTGCACCTGTCACCCCTGGGCTTTCGGATATTGGCAAAGGCTCTTGCCACCCCATAGCCTTTTTAGGCAAGGCTCAAAAGACAAACCCACCTCCATAGGTATCACAAGGGATAAGAAACTAAGAGTAATGCTACTCAACGCCAGAAGTCTAAACCTCAAGATGCATGCACTCGAAACTCTCCTTAGCATGGAGAACATTGATATCTGTGCAGTAACAGAAACCTGGTTCAAGGCTCCCGAGAGCACCCCAGCACTACCAGGTTATACCTCATACCATGCTTTTCGGCCCCAAAACTTGGACCGAACCACAAAAGGAGGTGGGTATCAATATTCGTCAAAGATACCCACACCTCCAGGTTGGTGGCACAGCACGAAGCATCAGAGACTATCCATGTGCAACTAGCAGTGGGTAAAGCTGCCTTCCAGTTTATAGCCTGCTACAGACCACCCTCCCAAACCCAGGAACCCCACTCGGCCTTCCTGAGAACACTGGAAAATATGAAGGTCTCTCCAAACGCCATTATATTGGGTGACTTCAACTACCCAAACATAGACTGGGAGCATTACTCTAGCTCCAACACCCTAGCCCAAAGGTTCCTAGAATTTATAAACTCAAATGCTATGGAACAACTTGTTACCACTCCCACAAGAGGGGAAAACATACTGGACCTGATCATCACCAACATGGGGACTCTATGCTCCAGACCAGAAGTGCATCCCTCACTGGTAAGATCAGACCATAAACTAATCTCACTGGATATTCACATCCCGACCCCACCCCCTGCCCAGAAAACCACAGTGAAAAACTTCTCTAAAGCAAATTTCACACTCGTCAAAACCGAGGTGGAATCCTTCAAAGCCCCCGGGCCTGTGGAAAATACGGCCCAGACTGCAGAATTCTTTATAAATGCATTCTATGAACACCTTCAGGAATGCATGGATCATGCAATCCCAAATAAAACCAAGACCCAGTCCTCCAAAGGCAGATGTCCTGTCTGGTGGACCCCAGCCATAAACAAACTATACAATAGAAGGAGTAAGCTACTACATAATAGAGCAAAATCCCAAAAAGGGAAGGCATCTCTGATCAGTATTAGCAAAAAACTACGGGCACTCATAAAATTGTCTAAGGCCAGCTTCAAGAGAAAAATTGCACAGGACACTAAGGATAATCACAAGGCTTTCTTTAGTTATGTTAGGAACCTGGGTGGGAATTCCCAGATATGCACAGAATTAGTCCAAAATGACAAAAAATACACCGAACCCACAGACATTGCCAACATCCTAGCTGACAGGTTCAGCGCAAACTTCTCCCCCCCCCTCCCCACCAAAAGGGCAAATATCTATCCCAGCAGAGTGCTGCCCCCCCCCGACATCTCAGACGCTCAGGTAAGAGCCGCCCTCTCCAAAGCAAAAAACACAGCATCAATGGGACCAGACGGTGTCCCGGGCTGCGCCCTACATGAACTCCAAGAAGAGCTAAACCCAAACATAAAACTACTGTTCAATCTCAGCCTTACTACAGGATATGTACCCAAAGAGTGGTGTACAGCACCAGTGGTCCCTCTCCACAAAGGTGGTGCCTCAACGGATCCTGGAAACTATCGCCCCATAAGCCTGACTAGCTTGGTCTGCAAAGCTATGGAAAGGATCATCATGGACCTCATAAATAAAGATATTGGGGACCTACAGACACTGGATCCTACCCAGTTCAGCTTTGTTAAGGGCAGATCCTGCTTCTTAAACCTGGTCGATTTCTTTGAAACAGTCACCAAGGCCATTGATGAGGGGAAGGTGGTTCACACAGCCTACCTGGACCTCGCAAAAGCCTTCGATACAATACCCCACTTGGGCATTATAGATAAGCTCACCAGCTTAAATATAAACCTGTATGTCACTAGATGGGTTGCAAACTGGCTCAAGGACAGAACCCACATGGTTAGAATTGCTACAGCCATGTCAGACTCCAAACCAGTTACAAGTGGCATCCCACAAGGCTCAGTCCTGGGACCTCTCTTGTTTGGTATATATTTCTTGGAGGTACAGGCCAACACGGAAGGACTGTGGCTGACCAAGTTCGCAGATGACTGCAAACTGGGTGCCATAATCGACTCTCCAGCTGACACAAGCATCCTCCAAAATGGCCTCATAGAAACAGACAACTGGTGCCAGAGCCATGGCCTCAAGCTAAATGCCAAAAAGTGTATAGTCATCCCCTTTGGCAAAACAAAGTGCCCACAAATTACCACATAGGTGGTAATCCATTAAGTACGGAAGAAGTAATTAGGGACCTGGGGACCCAAGTTGATAGCAATCTCTCATTTGACAACCATGTGGCCAAAGTGGTTAGAAAAACATTTTATATAGCCCACCTAATTATGAAGGGATTCACATCTAGATCAGGGGAGGTCATCGTGCCTCTTTACTCATCCCTCATCAGGCCCATAATTGAGTACAATGCCCCTTTTGGGATGTACCTTACCAGACACCTGCAGCAACTGGAAAGAACCCAAAAGTACCTCACCAAGAGGATCAAAGGGCTCAAACAGATGCCATATGCTGCCCAGTTAAAGAAACTCCAGCTCTACTCAGTGGCATACCGCCTGCTCAGAGGCGATCTGTGCCTGACGTATAAAGCCATGTCCAACCCGGAATTAATGGACATGCTGAACCTCAGAAAATCTAAATCCCATCGAGCTACGTGCTCGAGAGACTTGAACCTCAGCATTGAAATAAATAGGACATGCCGGAGGGACAGATTCATAACCCAGAGGCTCCCTTCACTCTGGAATAAAATCCCAGTCCAGGTTAGGCAGAGTCCCTCATTGACTCTCTTCAAGAGGAATCTTGATGAGTGGATGGGAGATCGTAGGTTTACCCCAGGTATCACTTCTGTGTCACTGTTAGACAGAGGCACAGTATACTAACCTCGAAAATGGGCATAGCAAAATTAATTTAAAATAGGTGGCGAAAGCCAAACACACTCTGGCTAAGCTTGTACATGCCCTAGGGCAGATAGCCTAGTCTGAACCTATGACCCTATGAACCTATGATCAGTACTAGCAAGAAACTACGATCCCTCATAAAATTATCTAAGGCCAGCTTCGAAAGAAAAATTGCACAAGACGCTAAAGATAATCACAAGGCCTTCTTTAGTTATGTCAGGAACCTGGGTGGCAACTCCCAGATATGCTCTGAGTTAGTGCAAAATGACAAAAAATACACTGAACCCAGAGACATTGCCAACATCCTGGCAGACAGGTTCAGTGCAAACTTCTCCCCCTCTTCCCCCCCAAAAGAGCAAATGTCTATCCCAGCAGAGTGTAGCCTCCCTGACATCACAGATGCACAGGTGAGAGCTGCCCTCTCCAAAGCAAAAAACACAGCATCAATGGGACCGGACAGTGTCCCGGGCTGCGTCTTACACGAGCTCCAAGAAGAACTGAACCCTCACATAAAGTCACTGTTCAATCTCAGCCTTACTACAGGATATGTACCCAAGGAATGGCGGACAGCAACAGTGGTCCCACTCCACAAAGGTGGTGCCACAACGGACCCTGGAAACTGTCGCCCTATAAGCCTGACTAGCCTGGTCTGCAAAGCTATGAAACTCATAAACAAAGACATTGGGAACCTCCAAACACTGGATCCTACCCAATTCGGCTTTGTTAAGGGCAGATCTTGCCTCTTGAACCTGGTCGACTTCTTTGAAACAGTCACCAAGGCCATAGATGAAGGGAAGGTAGTCCACACAGCCTACCTGGACCTCACAAAAGCCTTCGACACGATACCCCACTTGGGCATCATAAATAAGCTCACCAGCTTAAATATCAACCCCTATGTCACAAGATGGGTTGCAAACTGGCTCAGGGATAGAACCCACATGGTCAGAATTGCAGGGGACATGTCAGACTCTAAACCAGCTACAAGTGGCATCCCACAAGGCTCAGTCCTGGGACCTCTTTTGTTCGGTATATAATTCTCTGAGGTACAGGCTAACTCGGGAGGACTATGGCTGACCAAGTTCGCAGATGACTGCAAACTGGGTGCCATAATCGACTCGCCGACTGACACAAGCATCCTCCAAAAGGGTCTCACAGAGACAGATAACTGGTGCCAGAGCCATGGCCTAAAGCTAAATACCAAAAAGTGCATAGTCATCCCCTTTGGGAAAACAAAGTGCCCACAAATTACCACATAGGTGGTAATCCATTAAGTACGGAAGAAGTAATTAGGGATTTGGGGACCCAAGTAGATAGCAATCTCTCCTTTGACAATCACGTTGCCAAAGTGGTTAGAAAGACCTTCTATATAGCCCACCTTATCACGAAAGGGTTCACATCTAGATCAAGAGAGGTCATTGTGCCCCTCTACTCATCACTCATCAGGCCCATAATTTAATACAATGCCCCATTTGGGATGTACCTTACCCGACACCTGCAGCAACTGGAAAGACCCCAAAAGTACCTCACCAGGAGGATCAAGGGACCAAAAAGATGCCCTACACAGTTAGGCTAAAGAAACTCCAGCTCTACTCGGTTGCTTACCGCCTACTCAGAGACGATCTGTGCCTGACGTATAAAGCCATGTCCAACCCAGAATTAATGGACATGCTCTACCTCAGGAAATCCAAATCCCTTAGAGCTACACGCTCCAGGGACTTAAACCTCAGCACAGAAATAAATAGGACAAGCTGGAGGGACAGATTCATATCCCAGAGGCTCCCCTCACTCTGGAACAAAATCCCATCCATGTTAGGCAGAGCCCCTCAATGACCCTCTTCAAGAGAAATCTTGACGAGTGGATGGGAGATCGTAGGTTTACCCCTGGGATCTCTTCTGTGTCCCTACTAGACAGAGGCACAGTAAACTAACCTTAAAAGGGCTATCTTCTGTGACCTACTATACAGAGGCACAGTCAACTAATCTAAAAGGGTGGCGAAAGCCAAACACACTCTGGCTAGGCTTATAAATGCCCTAGGGCAGATAGCCTAGTATCAACCTATGAACATCCTATGAACATCAGCTCTGAGTCCTTTCTTATTTGCAATGGTGATGGACAGGTTGACAGATGACATCAGACAGGAGTCCCCGTAGACTATGATGTTTATAGATGACATTGTGATCTGTAGTGAGAGTAGGGAACAGGTGGAGGAGACCCTGGAGAGGTGGAGATATGCTCTAGAGAGAAGAGGAATGAAGGTCAGCAGGACTAAGACAGAATATATGTGTGTGAATGAGAGGGAGGATAGAGGAATGGTGAGGATGCAGTGAGTAGAGGTGGCGAAGGTGGATGAGTTTAAATACTTGGGATCAACAGTTCAGAGTAATGGTGAGTGTGGAAGAGAGGTAAAGAAGAGAGTACAGGCAGGATGGAGTGGGTGGAGAAGAGTGTCAGGAGTGCTTTGTGACAGAGAAGTTCCAGTAAGAGTGAAAAGGAAGGTCTACAAGAGGGTAGTGAGACCAGCTATGTTATATGGGTTGGAGACAGTGGCATTGACAAAAAGGCAGGAGTCAGAGCTTGACATGGCAGAGTTGCAGATGTTAAGATTTGCACTGGGTATGACGAGGATGGACAGCATTAGGAATAAGTATATTAGAGGGTCAGCCCAGGTTGGAAGGTTTGGAGACAAAGCCAGAGAGGCAAGATTACATTGGTTTGGACATGTGCTGAGGAGGAATGCAGAGTATATTGGGAAAAAGATGCTAAGGATGAAGCTGCCAGGTAACAGGAAAAGAGGAAGGCCTAAGATAAGGTTTATGGATGTGGTGAGAAAAGACATGCAGCTGGTTGGTGTGACAGAGCAAGATGCAGAGGACAGGAAGAAATGGAAACAGTTGATCCGCTGTGGCGACCCCTAATGGGAGCAGCCAAAAGAAGAAGAAGAAGAAGGGCATATTAAGACAACAAAGTAAATTCCGAGGTTAAGATCGGTTCTCAGGCCAAGGACAGCCATTAGGCCTTCTTTAGCCATGTCCAAAAGCTTAAAGGCAGCACACAGCAATGTTCTGAACTGGTGGTCAATGGAGTCACAGAGCCAGAAAATATAACAAATCAACTGGTTTACAAATTTGGCTCCAACTTCACCTCCCACTCCCCCCAACCGCCCCCCCAGGAAATACCATAAAACATGACCTCACCAACTATCAATAGAGAGCAAGTCCTAAATGCACTCTCTAAGGCCAAAAGCATAGCCTCATTTGGCTCTAATAATATTCCAGAATTCCTCCTAAAGAGTTTGAAATATTACCTATCAGGGCCACTGGAGACACTTTTCAAGAACAGCCTCCAAAAAGGCTTTCTACCATGTGAATGGAGGACTGCAACCTTTATCTTTCGGCACACAGACGGACCATCAATGGAGCCTGATAATTACAATAACTACAGACCCATTAGTCTGACTAGTCTCATCTACAAAGTCATGCAAAAATTATAATGGAATTGATTAATAATGATATAGAAAACCTTTGAACACTGGATCCAAGAAGTTTGGTTTCATCAAGGGCAGGTCATGCCTACTAAACCTGGTGGACTTCTTTAAGAAAGTCATCAAGGCAATAGATCAAGGTAAAATAGTGCATAATGCCTACCTTAACCTGGCTAAAGCATTTGATACAATACCACAATCAGGCATTGTTAATAAACTCATGGAATTAGGTATAAACCCCTATGTGATACATTGGATAGTCAAATGGCTCACAGATAGGACCTAAGAAGTTAGGAATGAGGAGACAATCTCCACTAAGAGGCCTGTCATCAGCAGAGTCCCTCAGAGCTCCTTGCTGGGTCTGCTCCTCTTTGACATTCATTTTTTGGAAGTCAAGGCCACTGTCAAGGTCCTCTGGCTGACCAGTTTTCCACATGATTGCAAACTAGGAGCAGTCACTGATTTTCCAAAAAACACAAACATTTTGCAGGAAGGTCTAACACAAACAAAAGACTAGTGTCAAAGCCGCAGCTTAAAACTCTATGCCAAGAATTGCATAATAGTGCCTTTTGGGAAGTTGGTCACCCCAGGAAACTACATCATTGATAAAATACTCCAAGAGTAAACCCAGTAGTCAGGGAATTAGGAACACATGTAGATAGTAACCAGACTTTCAAACGATATGTGTCTAAGGTTGTAAAAAACACATTCTATACTACTAAACTTATAAATAAGGACCTGGTATCCAGGTCCAAGGAGCTCATCATGTCACTTTATTCTGCCCTCATCAGACCCATCATTGAATATAACACCCCCTTCTGTATGTACCTGACCAGGCAAATGCAATAACTGGAATGTCCACAGAGGTTCATAACAAACAGAATAAAGGGCATAACAAAATGTTCTGTGCAGATTGTCTCAAAGCCCTATCTTTGTACTCTGTTACCTATGGACTGTTGAGAGGTGATCTATGTGTGGCATACAAGACTTCCTCGGACCCCACTCTGTTGAACATTTTTCCATATCTACAAAATGGACAGCATCAAAATGAACAGCAAAAAATACTAAATACATGGACTAAATTTTGTTTATTACATAAATAAGACATTTTGGAGGGGCAGGTATGTGTCTCAAATACTTCCCATTTTCTGTAACAGATTTCCCATCCATGTGAAGCAAAGCTCTTCTGTAACCTGGACCAGTGGATGGGAAACCAGAAATTCACCCCTGGTTTGGCACCTATGTCTCTAATGGACAGCGGCAGTAGTTAAATCATGCCTCGCTAACATATCCCCACTTCAAATAGCCTCTACAGCAAAATAACTCATGGGAGATATTTGGGTTGGATGTCTAGGCTTGTAAAGGCCCCAGTGGTCATTAGCCCAGTATACACCTATGAACCTATGAACTTATCATCAGTAATAGCATGTATTTGCTTAGGTTAGTTGTGTTACTTTGCCCACTACCACCCTTCCCCTTTCCTAAATGTTTACAGTTCAATGTTCTTCTCTTACACTCTAAATGTACTGAAAATTAAGGAACTAGGATCTGGATCTGATTGTAGGATCTCTCAAGCGGCACTATTGCCCACACTTAGTTTTGCCACTGGCTATGGCAGACAAGGTTTAGGGAAATTCAGGTAAATATAATGTTAATGTGTGGAAAAATGCATCTTTAGAATGAATTCCACGACAAGACCTAATCAAGAAGAGCAATCTGAGTCCCTAGACCATATTCTTCTTTGCAAACCAGCTCTGTTGCATTCTACAACTCTGTGTCATACCATTAGTTAGTTATTAACTTTCTGAGATCAAAAGCAAACAGTTGACAGATCAGCCACTGTTATATTTTTCACCTAGAATAGTGCTATCATAAATCAGAAATGCAACTTTTGTCCCCTCAGAACTTTTTATTATATTGGGTTCATAGATTTATCTGAACTTTCTTAGTTGCACCATGAAGCTTTCAAGCCTTCTGTGACACAAAGGGGCAGCAATAAACCGGGACTGCTGTTGACGAAAGATTAAGAGATTGCACAGACCATAAACTATCTAACAGTTATCTGCTTATTTGGGGGGCAGTTGCAGGTCAGGGGGAAAGAAATCTGAGTTAAACTTCTTTCCACTTTCATGTTTATCTGTCATACAAGCATTTAATACCAGGATACATTTTAATGTCAGTGTTTGCAATTGCTCCTGTTCTCATTGCATTTCATTTATCTGAAAAGTAGACCTAATTCCCAAGGAAATATTAGCAATATTGTTAAGAGTATTTACATAGTTTCTAACGCAATATTTTTACTATTTTTAACTCTGCAAATGGACTTACAGCTACTGTTGTATAGACTTTTACAATGCTATCTTCCCAAGATGAATGGCATCTCTCCAACAGTGGCATAATAATTAATTTTGTGTCCATTAAAAATTAGTTTTGGAAGTATTTTCAGAACCATTTACACAGCTCCTATCAAAAAGGATCCATGCATTCATTTTTAATTATCAATTTAATTGTCTTATGACATTGTCAGAATTTCAGTAACATTGGAGTTACATACTGCAGTGGTGGTGCCGCGGTAGCGTTGTCGCCTCATAGCAAGACGTTGTTCCATTCGATTCTCAGCTAGAGCGTCTTCTGTGTGGAGGCATACGTGAATGGGGCGTGCCTTCATTGAAGGTTGTGTGTCAGGGCTGGTAACCCGGTACATAAAAATCCAGTACCAATTATTAGTGGACCAGAGTTCCGCTGTGACGATCCCTAACCGGGAAAAGCTGAAAGACACAAACAAACCAGATCTTATTAATAACAGCCACAAGAGCCAGTTTTACTTATTTAAAAAAATGAATATTTAAGCATGTAGTTTGTTTATTTGCTTTGCATCTATTATCTGGGTTGATGGATTTGACTTTCAACCATTTTCAGCCATGACCCAAGCAAGAGGCTACAGACAGCACCAAGACATGTACAACATTGAATAGTCTGTTGTCAATAATAGGGGAACACGTTAGTTATGTGCAGATAATAATCAGCATGTTTATGCATGATTAGATAACAACTGAGCATTAAAAACTTGACAGTCATAACATGCACAAAGGTAGACTTCACAAGGTTGTTTTAACCAAGAAATATTGGATTTTCAGGAAGCTGTGAGGTGAATTTGTTTTTATTTTCTTTATTATTTTGAAGCACTCCAGTAGGAAAAAATAACCCAATACTTGTATTACATTAGGCCTGGCAAATATGATTACTTAGTGGAATGGCATACTTTCAGCTGTGAAATCCACTGGCAGCATAAACCTTTGCACAAGTAGCCATGCAGACATTCTGGAAAATATGTAATAGCAGCTGCATGTAAAGAATCTTCTAGAAAACCATACTGTGAACATGATTCTAGATGACATGCTGCCAGTTCAGAGATCTCTGACAGTTTAGGGAGTCAGTCAAGGAAGATCTTGTAGCCAGCTGGGAGATGAAGCATTTCTCAAAGACTGGTTTAACCAAGAATATACTTCAAACTGCCAACAGTGTAAATGTTAACAGTGGATAAAGCAAACTTAAGCATGAAGAAGGCCTTTGGCCTATATGAAGTCACCTGTAAAGGAAGCAATAACAAAACTAAATTCAAAATATGTATTACAATGTAACAGAGGAAGGTGTATAAGGAACTCCAACCCTCCTTCAGTGCATACCATATGGGGAGGGGGGGGGTGTGCTGCAGCTGCTAATTTCAGTAGCATAGTTAGCTTACTGGAAAATTATTTTTTCATAGAAAATATGTGCTGACCTACAAGAAAAGATCTGAAAATAAGAGACCAAGAACACAGAGAAAAAGAAAGAGAGAGAGGGGAGAACAAAGCTTGCCCACACCTGCAATGAGATGTTAACTACTAGAAAACAAGATTAAGAGTGATAATTTTTATTACATATGTGACGGCCGTGCCCTGGCCCAGCAATCAAGGAGCCTAAATCCTCACCACTAACACCAGGGAGGTCGTCTCCTAGAAGAGGAAAGGATAACAAATACTCACAGTAAAGTACAATTTCCCTTAAGTGCACACAGAGATCACAGTCAGTCTGGGGCTGGTTGCTCCCTTGCTCTCCAGATCCCCAATAAGACTCCCCACTGGCACAGCTATAGGTTCCAGATCTCAGCCTAGCTGGCAAGCTAACCTCCAGTACCCTCTCTGTCCCACCAGTGCTTCATACCCCTGCCCAGGTAGCTGACACACCACACACGCTTTGAGATAAGTATTTATACAACTTCACAGACACTCCTGGGAAAGGCTGACACAGATTCTCTAGCTGTGCCCCTTTACTCAGATTATATGGTAGTAATTCCTGCCACCACCAGCTTAATAATTATCAGCTACCCAAAGACCCTTGAAAGGGTGTCCAATTATTACTGTGCAATATTATTATCCAATTGGTAATGTGACTATTCATTCTAAGGCTTATTAGAGTGGCCTATTATGATAACCTCTATAAATATGCAATGTACTCTAGAGTCTAACTTGTCTCTACACAAACCAGCCATAGGTAAAGGTTTTTAAAATATTCAATAATAATTAAACCACAAGGCAATTCTACTACACTACAGAGACATCTAAGAGTTCAGAAAGAGAAGTAAACTCTGCAGATCTGAAGAAGGCTTGAAAATGCTGAAAGCGCTTGTCCGTTGTTTACACCAGAAGGGTTCTTCACTTTTATGTTCATTTGCTCTATGTTTATGGTATCTATCTGTTTTAAAGCTGTGGAATTATAACGCCATTTGACTTTCACAACAGCAAAGCTTTATGTTTATATTTTGTGGATACAGTAGGCAAAAGCCTGTTATTGAAGCTATTGTTTTGAAGCTACTTATTTGTTTAGTACGTTTGAAAACCTAGATGAAATACCGTTATTTGTGGTGCAACGCTCTTTCAATATTCACAACATCTAAGATTTCAGAGATCACACAGAAACTTAAAACAATACAGTAGGACAGGTCTGATGTCAAAGAAAAACACAATCTAACTTTCTAATCTTTAGCTATTCTTAAGAGAAAACACAGTGCTATAATCTTACTTACATATATAAAGAGCATAAGCAGTGCTGGGTTGATGGTCGAAGACAAATGCTTTCAGTCTCTCACCGAACAATAGTTTTTAAAACACTAATAAACAGCTCTGCTAAGGCCATCCCAAATTACATCATTTTGACACTTAGGTTTTCCCAGTATTCACATTACATCATCTTGACACTTAGTCTGGAGTTCCCAGGCAAACAAACTGCATTATTTAGCAAGCTAAAACCTGCTCAGGAAACTACAACAATAAAAGACATTTCACATGTATACTCTAACAATTATTCCTTAAGTTAAGACAATAGAAAGAATGTGTTCAGCCAGACACTTCGGCACCACTTTTTTAGATAATTGTAACTTCAAAGAACATTTGAAATGCTTGGCTTGATTTTCCTTACAGCAGATGGCAATGTTGCAACAATCTTGAAGTTCACATTTTACAGTGTTTTCTTTCATTTAAAAACACAAGCCTGTATTTTACATTTATTTATACAAATGATAGACTTATGTAAAAAAATCTATTTGACTAGGCTGGCAGGCTTCGCCCATCTTTCCCCAATCTTCACAACATATATCAAAAAAATAAATGTAGGAGAGTCTGTCTCAAAGTTGTACAGATTTATTTGAGCACTTTTATCCTAAAATCAAAAATGGACTACATCAGAAATAGTTAACATCACCATTTGCAAACATTTTATAAAATTCAGTCATGTTTGATGACCAAATTCCTTGTCAGCTGACACTAATATTGTAATAAAATTACTTACAAATATTTATGAACAAGATAAAAATATAAAAAAATGAAAACAAACACACTAAAACACATATAGTACTAAACTACAGTAAAACCATGTTAATATTGTTAGAACATGGCAGCCCTTAATTTTAATACACTATTTACTGACACTGTCATTTTGTCCAGGTGTATTTGATACATTTAAATGGAGCTGACCACCAAATTCTTCACACTAAAATGTCACTTCCAATGGCCACCTTTAATCTTAACTGGAATGTTTCCAAAATAAAAATATATACTTTTTAAAGTTTTGACAGACTAATGTGTGCATGTAAATTGCATTTCAAGTATCTTTCCTTTTCAAATCATAAAGGTGTTCCTGAATCCTTCTACATATTTTTTCTCCATTTTCCCTACAGTAAAAGGCATCACATGAGCGGTTTGTAGCAAGGTAAACCATACCATGAGTGTTGCAATCAAATCTACCCCACATGGGATGTTTCTATGGTAAGTTTTTACCACAATACAGTGGCTATCATTGATAAATGTCCATCATTTACATCGCCCAGATTTTATCATATATGCTTTATGTTTGTTTTCCATCCCCTTGTTGTCCAATTCAAAAATGCCTTTTAAATTCTCTGAACTACCGAACACCACCTGGCCTTATTACCAAGTGATGACTTTGCATCTAAATCTAAGGCTACTTATCAATAACAGTGCTAATGTCATGAGAATCTGCTGCATATGGCAGAACAGAACAACTTTTATCAGCCACCTGTTGTCTTAAAATTAAATTAAAGTTTTTATTAATTCAAGTTACAAATCTCACTAAATTTCAACCAGAGAACCTTAAAAATACCTTAACACATGTTACCTGGTATGATGATATAAGGTGTTGCCAGCTATGCCAGGAGATGTAGGGCAGTGGATGTGTAACATATGCCAGCATAGCTAGTTGGAGTGTTGTAAAGAATTATTTGTCATTTCATTTGTGTATCAAACTGATTTGTAAAGATGCTTGTGTTGAAAATGTATTTGTAAAGCTGCTTGTGCTAAAATGTACGAATAGTTGGTCCTGCTGGACAAAAAAGAAATATGCATTTATATCAGACTGTACTGTTGTAACTGTGGAAATGAATATATTGTAACAGAGGATACTGGATGGGAAGAGGTTAATCTCAATCCAGCTAACTGAAAAAATAGTTTGAAATTAAATTACTTGGTAAAAGCCATAAAGATTGTATCTCACAGGTCTGAATGTATCCAGAGATACAATGTCTGTGAGAAGCCTAGCTTAGTAACTCTGTAGGAAGAGTGGAAGTGTTAAAATTGTTTCATAGCTTCCAGATGCTATAACACATCTCAGCAAAGCACAATTTGTGTATATTATTGATACATATGTGCTAGATGGTTCAGTTGCTAGCAAAGTGTGGGAACCAGAAGTCAGATGACAAGATGTATATGGTGTCATTCTGTAATCCAGCAAAACATAATGCTTTAATACTAGATGAGACTGAAGTCTCAGAGCAGTCTGTTTTTGAAACCTGACATAGAAAGATTACTCACCTACTTCATCTTACCTTGCTTTAGTAAGTAACCTGGGAATAGTAATTCTTGAGATCAGTCAGAAAAATATAGTGACATTAGCTAAGTACTATTTTTCTGTATCTGTGTGAATCTGTTCATCTGTGGTATTTTAATATTTACTGTGATTGAAACTCTGGTGTTTATTGTAAACAGATATTTAGTATTTTCATGTTCTTTTATTATTTATTATAAAATATATTTAAACTTTTCATTGTGGCTGGTCGTTTAGAGAATATTTTACTTTTTGAGAGAACTTATATTTATTTGGTGACACTGTAACCGCTCCTGAAAGCCTGGCTGTTTGGGCAACATTACCATTTGTATTAGTATTAATTTCACTCAGTATAATTGGGTACCTTTGTAAAAGCCTTAGAGTAGCTAGCTTTGGAGTGTCTGATGGCAGTAACTACCTTATAGTCTGAGCAGAAGGGGGCATATCTAGTAAATCTCTGCCAGCCTTTCCCAGGTGTGTGTGTGTGTGTGTGTGTGTGTGTGTGTGTGTGTGTGTGTGTGTGTGTGTGTGTGTGTGTGTGTGAAAATCAAATTTCAGAGTGTGTGTGTGTGTGTGTGTGTGTGTGTGTGTGTGTGTGTGTGTGTGTGTGTGTGTGTGTGTGTGTGTGTGTGTGTGTCAGCTGCTTGGAGCAGGGACACAGAGCACCAATTTCACAGAGAGAGAATGGTGAGGACTTAGCTTGGACACTCAGCTGAGGACTCTACTCTACATCTGTGCCAGTGGGGAGTCTTACTGGGGACTTGGAGAGAGAGAGAGAGAGAGAGAGAGAGAGGGAAATCTGGCACCCAGATTGAGTGTGTTCCCTATGTGCTCTTAAGGAAATTGTGCTTGATGCTGAAAGTTGCATCTGGAAATACTGTGTGTATCTACTTTTGTTCCACATGAATGTCCCTCACTGGTGACAGTGGTGAGCATTCAGGCTCCTTGATTACTGGCCCAGTGAGGGGACATCAGATACTGGTGAGCAGTGGTGTGAATATTAACTGAACTTCTGTAGCCTGTAGGCAGTTGTCACTAAAGGAGTGTGTACTCTCAGCAGCCACACGGTAAACATACAGAGTTTCATTTTCACAACAGTTTTATTTATTTTTGTTAGTTTAGTTTAGTCAGGGAAAGCAGGCAAAGATGTCAGCAGAGGATTATGACAAGCTGCTAAAGAGCAAGTTGGCTGAGGTGTACAAAGCCAAAGGACTGATACATGCCAACCTGACTAAAGAGGAAATTATTTCAGCCTTAGTCACAGCTGAGATCAGCTTACAAGAGGATAACCAGTTTGGTGATGGGAATTTGCAGCCCCTCAGAAACAGGACAGTTCACCTATTCTTCAGAGGACTTAAAAATCCTTAGAGACTTGAACTGGAGGCCAAACATTTTGAATTAGAATCACCAGAAAGACTGGGGCATCTGGAGGTTCCAAGAAAATGAGAGACCGGTGCATTTGGAGGCCAAAGAAAACAAGAAGCAGTGTCAACGTGAGAGAGAGAGAGATGCTGACTCTTCGACAGAAACATGGAGGTAATGTGAAGGGAATAACCAAAAGCCCAGAACCAATAAAAGGCAGTAAATTTTTTCCACAGTTTACAGAGGGTGATAATTTTGATAGTTTTTTTCATATATTTGAAAAAGTATGTAAACAGTATAATGTTGACCAAGGGCTCTGGGTACAATTCCTGACCCCCTTACTCCATGGTAATGCTGTAACTACTGTTTCTAAATTGTCTGACACTGACTGTTTAAATTATGATAAAGTCAAACAATGCTTATTAGAATACTTTAAGTTAACACCTGAAGATTACAGAAAAAGGTTTTGTGAACATAGACGCAAGGCAGATGAAAGTGTATGTGATTATATTGCTGAGCTAAGCACTTCTTTTCATAGGTAGGTGAGTGGGAGTCAGGTCGTCACTTTTGAAAGGCTAGCAGACCTTTTGGTGGGGGAACAAGCCTTTAACATTTTGCCTGAGGATATGAGAGTCTGGTTGGCAGGCTGGGAGTATAATTCTGCAGATGAGCTGGGGAAAAAAGGGGATCTCTACTTTTGATAGCAGGGCATCCCTGCACAATAAGAGTTTATCTAGTGCTGAACATGGATATAAGGGAATCCATGGTGGGCAGCCTAAACCACCCCAAAGGAGTTCACCAGTAACAGGGGAAGACACTAGTTCAGGTACACGGCCAGATCCAAGGTTGGATGTTTTAAATGTAACCAGTGGGGCCATGTATCATATAGATATCCATGGAGGCAAGGTGGGGAACAAAGGGTGGGGGAGCCAGCAAGTGGAAATAACAGTATGACAGTGGTAAATTGTCTGGAGACAACAGGGGTACCAAACTATCACCAGAGTTTATATCCGATCTTAGTGGATAGAAAGCAGGCCACTGCTAAGAGAGGCACAGCCTCTGACATAAACATTGTGAAGGCTGCAGTGGTTAAAGAGGATCAGTACTTGCTTTTCCACTCTAATCAGAGCTTTAGGAGGGACTCCATTCCAAATACCTTTGGCCAGGGTTCAGCTTGACTGGGAAGGTAGAAAAGGAAGCAAGCAAGTAGGTGTGCTGCAGATGACTTGATAGGGAATGATTTTGATAATGCAATACTTTGTGTGCATGCAATTACATGCAGTCAGGCTTGGAGACAGGCATGTGAGTCTGGTAGCCTGGTGGAGACACAAACAGACCCCACACCTGAAGCCAGGGTTGGTGAGGTGGCTATTTCAGGGAGGGAACTACCCCATAGCAGTGAGCCTAAAGGTGAGCCACAGCTGCTGGTAGGTACCGATATTCCCTTGGACAGAGTGAATGCAAGGGCAGAGGTGAGTGGTAGTACCCAGGCTGACAGTGAGGCACCATTGTCAGAGTACACCAGGCTTCCTGTGGAAAGGGAGCTGGGAAGGGTCACAAAGATAGAGTTGAGACAGGGTCAGCTCTCAGACCCTACATTACAAGGCTTGAGGGAGGTAGCTAAGGAGGTGTGTGATTCTCAAAGAAAAGGGGAGTCTGCATCCTGGAACAAAGGGTTATTGTATAGAGAGTGGACCCCTGAAGGAAGGCTAGAGTGTGAGGTAATACAGCAGTTAGAAGTGCCTATAGACTACCATCTGAGACTTTTAGCCATAGCCCATGACATTCCTTTTACAGGTCATATGGACATAAAGCATACCAGGAGACATATTATGCAGAACCTTTATTGTCCTCAGACTGCAGGGGATGTAACAGGGTACTGCAGGACCTGTCAGCAGTGCCAAAATGTAGGCAAGGCAGGAGACAAAGTCAAAGCTCCTTTGATGCCTTTGCATGTGATTGAGGAGCCATTTTAGAGGGTAGCTACAAATAGTGTGGGGCTTCTGAGTACCCCAAGTTCTACAAAGAAGAAGTATATCCTGGTGGTAGTGGATTATGCTACTAGATACCCTGAGGCAGTGGCTCTGTCCTCCATTAAGCCAGAGAATGCGGGAAATGCTTTGGTAAAGATTTTCAGCAGAGTAGGTTTCCAGAGAGAAATACTGATTGACAGATGTGCCAATTTCATGTTAGACCTGCTGGCTTGTCTATGGGAATGTTGTGGGGTGACGTACATAAAGACTACCCCCTACCACCCCCAGACTAATGGTCTTGTGGAGAGATTAAACTCTACACTAAAGACTATGCTATGGGCATGTGCAGACCAGTTTAAGAGAGAGTGGGACAAATATTTGCCCCATCTGCTGTTTGCATACAGTGAGGTACCCCAGGAGTCCACAGGTTTTTCATCCTTTGAGTTGTTGTATGGGCAAAGGGTGACGGAGTGTGAATTCCACAATGAGTCTGTTGTGGCATATGTCCTAAACCTCAGGACAAGGCTTAGGGAGCTCAAGGGCTTGGCCCAGGAGAACCTGACAGGAGCTCAGTAGCACATAAATGTCTGGTATGACAGGAATGCTCAAGCCCGAGAGTATCCTGTAGCACAGCAGGTTATGGTTGCCATTCCTGTCAGACACAATAAGCTGCAGGCAGCTTGGGAGGGACCCTTCAAAATGGTAAGGAAGGTCAGTGATGTTAACTACATGGTATAACTGCTAGGCAGTGGCACAAATTGAAACATGTTAACATGATGAAGCCTTACCATGCTAGGGAGGCCCTTGTGCTGAGTATTTGCAGTGGATGGCAGGAGGAGTCTGAGGGCTATCTATGGCTACATCAAGCCAGCCAACAAAATGCCAAGTTACTAAGGTGGAGCCTAGGATTGCAGGCATATGACATGACAGTGCAGCGCTGTAGTGGGGTCAGCAATGCCAATGCAGATGGGGTCTCAAGACAGGGTATGGGTTAATGTGTTCCCAGACAGGCTCATGTCCCTCAAGAAATGTTTCTGCAGGGTCACTTGAGAAACTAGCTTGAGTTTTCATAGGGATGAGAGATCTGATGATGTGGTCTATTGCCAGCTATGCCAGGAGAAGTAGGGCAGTGGATATGTAACATATGCCAGCATAGCTAGCTGGAGTTTTGATGGCACAGTGGTACAGCGATGGCATTGTCGCCTCACAGCAAGAGGTTCTATGGTTCAATTCTCAGCTGGAGTGCCTTCTGTGTGGAGTCTGCATGTCCTCCCTGCATTTGTCTGGATTTCCTCCAGGTGCTCCGGTTTCCTCTCACATTCATGCATCTGGAGCGTTTCTCCCCAGGCCTCCGCTGAAAATTGGCTTTGTTCCAAGTTGGACTTTCCCGGTTAACAAATGTTAAATAAATAAAAATTATATGTCATTTGTATATCAAACTGATTTCTTTGTAACTGTGGAAATGAATATGTTGTAACAGAGGATACTGAAAGAGATGAGGTTAATCTCAGTCCAGCTAACTTTGGAAAATAGTTTAAAATTAAATTACTTGGTATAAGCCATAAAAATTGTATCTCACAGGTCTGAATCCAGCCAGAGATAGAATGTCTGTGAGAAGCCTAGCTTAGCAGCTCTGCAGGAAGAGTGGAAGTGTTAAAATTGTTTTACTTCCAGATGCTATAATACATCTCAGCAAAGCTCTATGTATGTGTATTATTGACACACATGTGCTAGATTATGGTTCAGTTGCCAGGGTGAAGTGTGGGAATCAGAGGTCAGATAACCAGATGCATGTTATGTCATTCTGTAATCAAGCACAAAAACGATGCTTTAATACTAGATGAGACTGAAGTCTCAGAGCAGTCTGTTTTTGAAACCTGGCATAGAAGGATCACTCAGCTACTTCATCTTGCTTTGCTTTAGTAAGTAACCAGGGAATAGTATTTCTTGAGATCAGTCAGGAATATATAGTGAGATTAGTTAAGTACTGTTTTTCTGTATCTGTGTGAATCTATTCATCTGTGTTATTTTAATATTTCCTGTGACTGAAACTCTGGTGTTTATTGTAAATAGATATTTATTATTAAATATATTTAAACTTTTCATTGTGGCTGGTCCTTTAGACAATATTTTAACCTTTGAGAGTGCTTATATTTATTTGGTGACAGTGTGGCTGCTCCTGAAAGCCTGGCTGTTTGAGCAACATTACCATTTGATTTACTATTAATTTCACTCAGTATAATTGTGTACCCTTGTAAGAACCTTAGAGTAGCTGGCTTTGGAGTGCCTGGTGGCAGTTACTACCTTAAAGTCTGGGCAAAGGGTAGCAGAGTGAGTAAATCTGTGCCAGCCTTTCCCAGATGTGTGTGTTTGCATGTGTGTGGGTGTGTGTACAAATCAAATCTCAAAGAGAGTATGTGTCATCTGCTTGAAGCAGGGACACAGGGCACTGGTTTTACAGACAGGGTGTTGGAGGACTTGGCTTGGACACTCAGCTGAGGACTCATCTCTATAGCTGTGCCAGTGGGAGTCTTATTGAGGGCTTGGAGAGGGGGGGATCCAGCCCCCAGACTGAGAGTGTTCCCTGTGTGCTCTTAATGGAAATCATGCTTGATGCAGAGAGCTGCATCTGGAAATACTGTGTGTATGTACTTTTGTTCCAAGTGAACACCCCTCACTGGCCCGGAGGGGGGGGAGACATCACACCTGGGATGCACTTAAAAATCTACTAGATACTGCAGTTTCAGATTTTAATACAGCCTTTCTGAATATCCTCAACACTCATGCTCCACATAGAACTAAAAGAGTTAAAGCAAACCATCCACCATGCCTGCCTACCAAAATGAAAAAACACATGAAAGATAGGGACAAGGCTTGGAAAGCCTGGTCATAAAATAAAACCAAGGAAAACCTGTAATATTATAGACACCTTAAAACTAAGCCAAACAGTGTAGTAGATCTGATAAAAAAATCTTAATACACTTCTTTTCAGATTAGAAATAAATATAACCCTGAGCAATTCTGGACAAAAATAAACAATCTCCTCCACCTAGAAAAAAACAAGTACCCCAATCCATCCGCTACAGAGCCTAACAGCACTGTTGCTGACCAGTTTAACCACCACTTCATTCATTCTGTTGAATCAGTAGTTAACAGCAACAGATGCACTAATCCCAAACCTGCATCACCACCAAAAGCTGCCATCAAAAATTCACTTTTGAACTTGTCACCAACACCATTATCAGGAAACCCCCTCTTTAAATTAAAACCCACCACATTAGTGCCAAATAATCTACCTGCAGAATATTTAACAATTGCAACCAATGTCATAGCCTACATAGTTCCACTTTTATAAATCACTCCATTGCAGCAAACTATGTTCCTGAGCTATGAAAAAGTACTTTATCTTACCATAAGACACCATTTATCAAAGGGGTGGAACTTCCATAGATCTTTCAAATTATAGGCCCATAGCATTCTTCTGTCCAGTATCCAGAATTCTTGAGAAATGTATTCACTCTCAAATCCTAAAATATTTAACTTCTAACAGCCTTCTCACAGAGCTTGGCTTCTGTCCTAACCACAATAAAACTACCACCCTCAGCTTTACTAATACAGCCAGTAGTAGCAGGAACTCTTGTAAATTATCTCTTCACTGTTATTTGATCTGTCCAAAGCATTTGATACCATGTCACACCCATTACTACTTCGAAAGCTCTCTGCACGAGGTATCTCTTCCTCATCTTTTCATTGGTTTCAGACCTACCTATCAAACAAGGCACAAACAGTTAAATGGAAAGATGAGTACCATCCTTTTTACCAGCATCTCTAGGGGTCCCTCAAGCATCAGTTCTTGGGCCACTGTTATTCAATCTCTTCACAAATGTTCTTCACTCTGCTACAAAACATACCACATTAGTTCAGAACACAAATGACTCTACTCTTTTGTGCACAGTTGAAAACCTCAAAGAACTACAAGACATGACACAGCAACTTTTCTCATCTGTTGAGACATGGGTAAATAAGGCTCAACATCTACTTAATCCCAAGAAGACTAAAATAATCTTATTTACTCCTAAACATCTCTCTGCCAGTAATACCAAAACAGACCAGGTCTCACATATTAAGCTTCTAGGAGGTCACAAAAGATGACAAAATAACATGTGACCATTACATAATCCAAATAATAAACAAAACCCATCAAAAACTTCTATATGCCTCCCCAATACTCATCAGTCTTCCAACTGCAGTATTTCTCAATATGGAGCAATGCTATAACAAAGTCACTAAATTTGCAGCTAACCATCACTCAAAAACTCACCACTGTCTATCACTAAGCATCTTAACTTAGAGTTTCCACAATGTGTAACTCTGACAACTGTTAGTAACCCATAAACTTATACATCAACCAGATAAATGTTCTGCTCTGCAATCTATTGTCCAACCCTAATCCCCAGAGAGCTCAGATCTGTGGACAAATTTCTGCTTGCTATTTGTAAATCCTATAACTCATCAGGTAACTCACTTTTCTCAAATTGTGTTTCAAAGACATGGAACTCCATTTCTTTCTCTCTCTCTGTTTCTCTCTCAAACAAACAAATCAGCAACCTAAACTCATTTAAAACTCACCTAAAACAGCATCTTTTGAATATATGGCCATCCTTGTGCTCATATCATGTTTAAACCAGCTTAGTTTAACCCCTAAGAGTTAGAACTCACAAACCATTACTTTTCAACTCGGTCAAAGATCATACATCAAGTGACTTCAACTTTCCATTCTCTCATCTCGCACAGGTCTTTTACCTCACTACACTACTTTTTTTCACAAGACATCCTTATACACTATACCATCCATCATTCTCTGCCTCTTCTCACCTATAACACTCACTGTCTCTAACCTACATTTCTTCTCTTTTCTCCTTCTCCACATTTTTTCTCTTATCTTTTCTGCTTTTGTTATTTTTCTTACCTTTCTCACCTCACCCCTTCATTTCATACTGCCAATTTACCAACTTCCATCTCAGCTGTTTTTCAATAGTTCATATACTATAATGAATACTTCTTTTATTTTTTCACCTCATATTTTATACTCCACATATTTATTTCTTGGACCTTAGTATAATTAGAGCCTCATCATTTCCATATTACAGGGTTTTACCACAAAATTTTGTCACGGTGATGGTGCTGCGGTAGCGTTGTCTCCTCACAGCAAGACGTTGTCCCATTCGATTCTCAGCTAGAGCGTCTTCTGTGTGGAGATGCATGAATGGGCGTACCTTCATTGAAGGTTGTGCATCAGGCCCGGCAACTCGGCACGTAAAAATCTACTGCCAATCATTAGCGGACCGGAGTTCCGCTGTGGCGACCCCTAACCGGGAAAAGCCAAAAGAAGACACACACACCACAAAATTTTGTCATATTCCATTGTTTTAAAAATTGTATTGTACAGTATTATATAGTACATCATTTTTTCTCTTAAACTTTCTACAGTTATCTTTCATGGCTTTGTATCATTTTGTAATTCTCAAGAAATGTAATTATTCATTGTATTTTTATTTTATACTTGAACTTTTCAACATCAGTTCACTGCTGTGTAAGCCAGAGTATGCACTTCCATCTCACTAACTAAAAGTAAATGGCACACTGAATCAAAGCCCTTTCTGAAGTAAAGAGCACGCCTTTTAAATTGCTTGTGGGAACTAAAGAAACTCTTAGTAAGTGAGCATAAGACATTAGCATACCTCCTAAAGCCATGTTGCCTGTCATATAAGTGTCCATATGATTGGAGATGGATTTGAGCTCCAAGGACACAGTTTGCTGTAGACCTTTAAGAGTGGATGAAGAAGAGCTGTAGGTGTGAAAGAAGGCACTGAGTCTGATGGGCTCCCTTTAGTAATAGGCAGATGAGAGGCAATCTACTATAGTTCACAGAAAACTTGATGCTGAAGAACATGTTGAAAATGTAAGTAATCAGGGGATAGGGAGTCACCAGCACTAATACATTGTAATAAAAAGCCATCATAATTATGTATTGAAGTACCTGATTTGTAACTTTGACACAGATAATAGGGAAGAGGTATCCATCTAATATAGTTGAACCCATTATTGTGGAGGTGCTTGATGAATGGGGGAAGAGATATAAACCCCTACTGGGCATTGAACACACTATGGTTAGTTTGAAGATGGATAAAACTGGTGATGGAATGGACAAAGTAGGGGACATTTTGGAACAGGATGGTCGTATGAATTCTAACAATAGGAACTATAACCAAGCATGTGTTATGCAACACAGTCCCCTATCCAACCAGATTAAACAGATTTTATGTAAAAATTGGGGCATATTTAAGGTAAATAATGAAGTATACAACAAGGTGGGGGATAAACCCATTTTTTCTATGAAGGTTGGCAGTAACATAAAATTAAACTTGGAAAAAACTAGAGTGGATGGGACACACGACAGGGGTAATAAATATCAGACCCTGTGGATGTTGTTCTTATTGTGGGTACATTCTCCAGGTACCTTTAGTAACTTTAAAAAATAGAATTGGCAGTGTTATACATTTTAGGAAGGGGAACTGTTATACCAACAAGATAGTTTATATCGCATTATGTAACATCTGTGACAGATTTTATATTGGGAAAACAGAGAGCGCTCTGAAGTGCAGAATATATGAACATTTATATGAAATGAAACATCAGAAGGAAACTAATGCCCTCTACAGGCACAGTCAGGTTTGCAGTTAACACACTGGTTTTAAATTTGCCATTGTGGATACAGTGAACCTGGATATGAGGGGGGGGGGTTGGAAAAAACATTTATATAAAAAGGAATTAATGTGGCAGCTTAGGCTGGCCGCGAATTTTCATTCTGGATTAAATGATCATATATCTATATTTTCAGTGTTAAAGGAAAGGGCTAATCAAATCAGACAATGAACATTCTATTTTACATAGGTTGAGTTTATCAACTGAGTAACATATAAATTATTTTAAATTATTTTATGTTATTTTCAAGTTGAATTCATCTTTTGTAAAACTTTCTTAGGAAAATCTGTGTGCTGAAACATGAAGTATGTGATAATAAATGTGTATTTAATATCAAAATTGTACGAACACCATGAGAATTAGTTACAAACAAATTCTTGGTATGTGGTGCTTTAAATGTTCAAACGTTGATCAATTAGTGCATTAATTGATGTGCAGAGATTTTTGGAAGACTATTTAAATGTGGATGGTAACTGTGAGCAGTTGTTCTGATGAAGTCATTTTAATATGATGAAAGCGCTTAACATGTTTTATTTTGGATGGAGGGGAATAGACTTCATCACCAAATTAATTGACACAGTTGTTAAATTATGGTAAATTTAAAGTGGTTAAACATCTATGAAACCCTTGTATTTCTCAGAAGCAAGGTTTGTGTTTTATTTAGATAAGTAGATTTGGCCCTGACTCTAAGCTTTTTACATGAATAACATAGCTTATAGGTTCATAGGTTCATAGGTAGGTACTAGGCTATCTGCCCAAGGGCATTTATAAGCCTAGCCAGAGTGTGTCAGCTTTCGCCGCCTCACTGATTAATTAACTGAGCCTCTGTCAAGAAGAGCCAATGAAGTGATCCCAGGGGTGTGTTTTCTGTTACCCATCCACTAGTCAAGGTTTCTCTTGAAGAGTGTTAGTGAGGAGCTCTGCCTAATGTAGTTAGGAATTTTGTTCCAAAGCATGGGGAGTCTCTATGACAGGAATCTATCCCTCCAGCATGTTCTATTTATTGTTGTGGCGAGGTTTAGCTCACTAGAGTGAGTGGCTCGCAGTGACTTGGATTTCTTTAGGTGGAGCATGTCCATCAATTCTGAGTTGGAAATGGCTTTGTAAGTCAGGCAGAGATCACCTCTGAGTAAGCAATATGCGACTGAGTACAGCTGGAGTTTTTCCAGTCGGGCTGCATAGGACATTTGTTTGAGGGCAGTAATCCTCTTGGTGAGGTACTTTTGTGGTTTTTCCAGCTGTTGGAAGTGTCATGTGAGGTACATCCCAAATGGGGCATTGTACTCTATGATGGGTCTGATGAGTGACGGGTAGAAGGGCACTATAACCTCTTTATTTCTAGATGCGAACCCTTTAGTAATTAGATGGGCTACATAGAAGGATTTCCTAACTACTTTGGCAATATGATTGTCAAAGGAGAGATTACTATCTACCTGGGTCCCCAGATCTCTTATTACCTCTTCTGTATTAAGGGGGCTACCACCTATGTGGCAATTCATGGGTGTTTTGTTTTTCCCAAATGGGGTGACTATGCATTTTTTGGCATTTAGCTTGAGACCATGACTTTGACACCAGGTGTCCGTCTCAGTAAGGCCCTTTTGAAGAATGTCCATGTCAATTATGGCTCCCAATTTGCAGTCATCAGCGAACTTGGTTAGCCATAGTCCTCCTGTGTTTGCCTGTACTTCTGAGAAGTATATGCCGAACAGTAGGGGTCCCAGGACCGAGCCTTGTGGGACACCACTTGTGACTGGTTTAGAGTCGGACCTGGAGCCCACTATTCTTACCGTGTGAGTTCTGTCTGTAAGCCAGTTGGCAACCCATCTCGTGACATAGGGGTTTATGTTCAGGCTGGTGAGTTTTTCTATAATTCCCGAGTGGGGAATGGTGTCAAAAGCCTTGGCGAGGTCAAGGTAGGCTGTGTGAACTACCTTCCCCTCATCTATGGCCTTGGTGACTGTCTCAGAGAAGTCAACCAGGTTTAGTAGGCATGATCTTCCCTTATCAAAGCCGAACTGGGTCGGGTCAAGTGTTTGGAGGTTCACAATGTCTTTGTTAATGAGTTCCATGATGATGCGCTCCATAGCCTTGCAGACCAGGCTAGTCAAGCTTATGGGGCGATAGTTACCAGGGTCAGTTGTGGCCCCTCCTTTGTGGAGCAGAATAACTGTTGCTGTGCGCCATTCTATGGGCATGTAGCCTGTGGAGAGGCTGAGGTTGAACAGTGTGTTTAGGTGGGGGGTTAGTTTGTTCTGTAGTTCATGCAAGACGCAGCCTGAGACACCATCTGGCCCCATTGACGCTGTGTTTTTGGCTTTTGAAAGGGCTGTTTTCACCTGTCCTTCTGTGATTTCTCCTGGACACTACACTTTTCCGGTATTGTTGTGGGCCCTTTTGGGGGTGAGAGGGGTGTGAAGTTTGCACTGAATCTATCTGCCAGGATGTTGGCAATATCAGTGGGTTCAGTATATTTTGTGCTATTCAGAACATATCTGAGAGTTGCCACTTAGATTCTTGACATAGCTAAAGAAGGCTTTGTGGTTATCTTTTGAATCCTTGGCTATTTTTCTTTTGAAGTTAGTCTTGGAGGATTTTATGAGGGACCTTAGTTTCTTACTGATACTGATCAGGGATGTCTTTCCTTCTTGGGATTTGCTTTTTTTCTGAATTAGTTTTCTCCTTCTATTGTATAGCCTGTTTATGGCAGGGGTCCACCAGACTGGTTTCCTTCTCTTAGGGGAGTGAGTCTTGGTTTTGCTAGGGATGGCACGATCCATGCATCCTTGTAGGTGCTCATAGAGTGCATTTGTAAAGGTTCCTGCATCTTGGACACTGTTATCCTTTAGCGTGGGGCTGTGAAACTTACTACCTCTGTTTTAAGTAAGGTGAAGTTTCCTATAGAAAAGTTTTTCACTGTGGTTTCCTTGGTTGGAGGTGGTGGTGTGGTGTGGACATCAAGAGTGATTAGGTTATGGTCTGAACACCTGTCGCCCATGTTGGTGATGACCAGGTCCAATATGTTTTCACCTCTGGTAGGGGAGTTTACCAGCTGATCTAGGGCATTTGAGTTGATAAATTCCAGGAAGCGCTGGACCTGGGAGTTTGTACTTGAGTAGTTTTGCCAGTTAACGGTAGGGTAATTGAAATCACCCAATATCAGGCTGTTCGGTAGGACCTTCATGTTTTCCAGTGTCTCCAGAAAGGCAGAGTGGTAGTCCTGGGTCATGGAGGATGATCTGTAGCAGGCCACAATTTGCATTGCAGATTTGCTGGATGTTAGTTGCACATGGATGATCTCGGAGGTATCATGCTGTGCCACTAACCTGGAGGTGTAAGTATCCTTGATGAATATGGATACAATCCTTCCTTTTGTGTTTCGGTCCATGTTCTGTGACCAAAATGTGTGGTATGTGTTGTAGCCCGGTAGTGCTGGGGTGCTCTGTGGAGCCTTGAACTAGGTTTCAGTTACTGTGCAGATGTCGACGTTCTCCATACTGATGAGTGCTTTGAGCACGTGCATTTTGAGATTTAAACTCCTGGCGTTGAGTAGCATAACCTTCATTTTTTTATTTGTGCTCTTTACGGAGGTGGGTTTGACTTTTGAGCCTTGCCTAAAAAAGGCACTATGGGGGAAGCAAGTACCTTGGCCAATATTCAAAAGCCTAGGGGTGACAGGTGCAAGCCATCTCTTGCGAAGCAACGAGGCTTCTCAAGCATGTCGTCCCAGGGTGACAGACACTGGATCCCCTTTGAATGACACCAAAAGCTTAGCCAATTGTTGAAATTTATAATTTTTTCTTTATACTGCAGTATCATTCTTGGTGAGGGCAGGATGCTACTCAGGGTCAGGGTCATACCCGCCTGGGCTACATGATCAGAGAGTTCTTCCATGTCTCTTTTCATGTAGTCCAGGGAGGTACGTCTCAGGTCATTCACACCAACATGAACAATGACAGAGTCATATTTGTACTTGTTCTGGAGTGACCTGAGTGTTTGTGTTATGTGGCGGATTCTGGCTCCTGACAGGCAGCTAACAGTAACCTTCTCCTTGTCCAGCCTAGTGAGTGGGACGTCAGTATGCCTGACTTTAGAGTCACCTATTACTAGTGTGTTAGGTATGTTATTTCGCCTTAAGGGCTGTGATTGTGTGGCGCACTGATTTTGTGTTTTATGTGTTGCCTGGTTTGTGACAGGAGGTTCAGGTTTTTTGCGTGGCTGCTTTGGAGGTCTGTGATGCTTTTGCAGGTTTTTATTTAGAGCCTCCGAGTATGATTTTGTGTATTTATGTGTATTTTTTGCCAGTGCTGGTTTAAAATGTTTATGTGAGGCTGGAGGTGTGGTGCAAGAGTTAACCTTCTCCTCATGACTGCCTGTTCCAGTCTTGGGTGGAGAGAGTTTAGCCTCCAATTTAGCTATATAATTGCATCTCTCGCATATGTTAATGTTTTGTGGTAGGAGGAGAGGGTTGTCTGTGTACATGAGGCAGTTGTAACATTGCCTCAGGATACCCGGGTTCACCAGCTGGACTGGAGAGTATACCTGAAATTGCCCTTTGGTCATGCCTGAAGAGTAAGGTGAGCTGCTTAGTCGCTTGGTTGGTGAGGGGTGAATAATCAGCCTTGCCCTGCTGGGCAATCAAGTGTCAGGGTATATTAATGCTTGCTATTAGGTCTGAGCAAGTGCTGGACTGTAGGATGCTTTTTAAGTGCTTAGGTTGAGAGTTAAACTACTTTCAAGGGAAAAACTGAAGAGGAGACTTGGTGGAGCCGGGATAAATTTAGCCCTAGCTCACGGGCACTGCCCGGATGTGCAAAACCGTGCAAACATGGTTTTTACAGCAGGAAAATGAAAGAGATAGAAATTAGCCCAAAATGGCCTATAAACTAACTTCTGGGCTGGAACCACTCCTCCAGGGACAGATGGTTGCTCAAAGCTCCCTCTGTCACAGGTGAACAGAGAAACCTCCTTCTATCCAAGTAAGGTATGGGCAACTCAGAAAATTGTAACATAGCCCTGAATTCAGCAGTAGCCTGAAAAGTGGACTATACTAGCTTAGAAAGGTGGGAAACAAGGAAAACATTTTTTTGAAAAGATAAGGCAAAAACAGTAAAAATACACTTAAAACAGCTTTAAACAACTACAAACAGTAAAAAAATACACTTAAAACAGCTTTAGATGACTACAAGCAATCAGAAAAGGCTTTTAAACAAATTACCCAATTAACCAGTAAAAAAAAATCTCAAAACTGAGCCCTGTTCCTGTAGTCTTCAATCAGACAAGTTCTAACTGCACACTCCTGCCACTGGGGTGCAGGGGAACCTTCTCCAAAAAAGAAGGCCTGGATTAGTGCTCAAGTTATACAAACAAAGCTAGATTCAGCAGGTCTGGATCTAGTCTATGCTACAGCAAACAAGGCACACCAATTTCAGTAAGAAACAGTTCAAATATGCAGGCACTATAAGCCTTTAACCAGAAATTTCCAGCTCAGAAGGGCAGAGTCCAGCCTCTCCTCCCAGAAGAGTGCATACCACGGACCTTCTTAATGTAAAATAACTGGCCTGAAGCCCAAGTGCTTAAACCAGAACTAATACACTTTTAGAATAACAGACACTGAGCCTTCAATCAGCAGTTCCCAACTTAGAAGGATGTAAGCTACCTGTCCTGCCACAACAGTCTAGCAATAGACATAATTTACATGTAGTAGGCTATAGTCTATGAAAGGTTTAAGTGAAAGAAAGCAGAGAGTCAGATAGCATATAGTAAGCAATCACACACAGAAACTGATTCAGTATAGTTTACAGAAGAATATATAAATTCTAAAGTTGAAGACCCAGGGAGCTAGAAAGGGAATTTTAGAGGTGGGAATCTCAGTTTTTTTAGCAGCAGACAGTTCATACAAAAATGTTTCTCCTCATAAAAGCAGGAGGAGTATAGTTAAAAGTAGATATGGATTTGAAAGCTGCAATATAATTAGAATATTCCATTTTTTCCCAAAGTGATTTCTGATGCTGCTTTCTCCAGCATATTATATATTGGCAGATATATACACAACTACACATTATTAGGTGCAGTTCTGTCAGCTTATAAAAAAAATGGATAGGAGTGCAGAGTGCAGAGGATCTGGGGTCTTTACAGATACCCCTTGAGATTAACAGAAGGCTAGGTATGACAGAGATCTGGATGGCAGCAGTCTTGGTAGAGTTCCATGTTCTGTGGAACAGCCAATCAAGAGCCAATACCCAGACCATTAAGGAGGGGCGTGGTCAATGATGAATCTGATTTGTTTCAATGAAGGGCTAGAAATCAATTTTTGTTCTTCCCATGCCTATAATACTGTGAATTTGCAGGAATGTGACTAATGAATAAATGCAGGATTGACTATGACTGTTCAGGGCTACATAATTCAGAACTCAATTTCCTCTCAATAAGTGCTTGAATTTGACAGGTTAAGCACACAAATAGTCATGGCTGTAGAAGTATCAAGCAAAGGAAGAAAATACAAAAATATCTGAAAAAAAAATTTTTTTTACTTCATTAGTGATCCCTGTTTCTCCAGGTGGCTGTGAAAAGTAAAAAAAAAAAAAAACACTACAGACTTTGAGCAATAAGAAATCACTCATATATAGTTCAAGCAACATTTAACTGCCACCTCCAGAAATTATGCTTGGGCAACTTTGATATGAGCGATCTGATATCAAACAAGTGTGGTAGAAATAAACAGATATCTGTGGACATTTTCTCCATTTACATGTCTGCAGATGTGTGTGCGTGTGCGTGTGTGTGTGTGCGTGTGCGTGTGCGTGTGTGTGTGTGTGTGTGTGTGTGTGTGTGTGTGTGTGTGTGTGTGTGTGTGTGTGTGTGTGTGTGTGTCCATATTTGTGTCAGTGTGTGTTGGTGTCTATGAAGGTGCATATAGTTAATAGAAGTCTATTCATTTATAAGCATTAAGCAGAATGATCATTTTAATGAGTTCTTGACAATACCAGGAAAAATTATTATTTAGTGTGTTGGAGCCAATGTCCAACAGCAAATACATAAAAGACAGAATTTTTGAGTAAAAACAGGGAAACACTGGCACACAGTGTGCTGACTTCAGAATGCCTAACATTTTCCTGGTGCTAGAGTAGTTGCGATATAACTGGATAGCCATTCTAGATTTGCGGGATTACTGAGACAATGTCCTTCTTAAAGAAGGTGTGAAAGGAAAAGGGGTTAAGCTCCCTGTATGAACACATCCTATATTTTTACTGGAATGCCATATTTTACCCTCTTCCAGTGAGAAAGGTGTCTACAAGATTCTTTTCAGTAAAGACAGACAGATAGACAGGTAGATAGATAGAGAAGATAGAATGATTGATTTAAAATGAGTGGCTCAAGTTAGAATAGAAGTGGACTAAAATTTAACAACCTCATTAGGCAAGTGACTTGTGTGGAATGAATAAATAAAATAAACAATTGCAAAGGCTACAAGGCAATGACTAAAAATACCAATTAACTGGACATCCTTGTTTTACTTTTCAAGTATTAATTCATGAAAACCATTAAGATCAACAAAAGAGCATTCTGAAACATAAAAATACAGGAATAATAAGCTTGTGGTAGTAATTATTTCATTTAATATCATTATCATACTTAGTATTTTATGTTTGTATAAGTTTTTTTTTGGACTGTAACTGTGTGAGTTAGTAATTGACTCACTTAGTAATAATAAGGAACTGTAGAGTTGTTAGCTTTTGTCTCTTACAAACTTTCTTTGAAACACAAGTATGCTTTTCTTTATTGTATTCTCTGTGGAGCTTTTCTCCCCGGGCCTCTACTGAAAATGGAAATATCTCCAGCTAGACTAGCCCGGTCAACAAATGTAAAATAAAATAAATAAATAAATAAATAAATTGTATAATAGGATCATAGGAGCTTACAAGGCTAACACTCCTAGAGCTTTTCTCAGCCTAGCTATTCAAGCCCCATATTTCCTTATTATCTTTGCCACAGGCTACAACAGCTTTGGTATATGTCTCTGGCTTAGGGCATCTGCAAACTGCCCTTGTCCATAAGGGCCACAGGTGACAAGCCAGGGATGAATTTGCAATTTCCCATCCAATGATCCAAACTGCGTTTGAATAGGCTTAGGAAAGAACTCTGTTCCACATGAATGGGGAGTCTGTTCCAGAGAAGGGTCAATCTCTGAGACACATACTTATCCCTACAACATGTTTTGTTTATGTTACAGATGACATTTAGAGCCTTAGATTGGGTAATTCTAGTGCTGTTTGTTTTGCAGATATGTAGCAGATCCATCAAGGCTGAATCGGAGAATGCCTTGAATGTTAGATATAGATCGCCCATTAGTAGTCTGTAAAAGAGCAAGTACAGAGACAGGGATTTGAGGCAGTCTGTACAGTATATATTATTTATGCCTTGTATTCTTTTAGTGAGGAACCGGTGTTGCTGCTCCTGTTGTTGCAAATGCCTGGTCAGGTACATGCCAAAGGGTGCATTGTACTTGATTATTGGTCTAATAAGGGCTGAGTATAGTGGGTCTATGGTCTCTTTAGATATGGATGCCATGCCCTTACTTATATGTTGTTCCACGTAGAAAGATTTTTCCACTGTCATGGACACATGTTGATTAAAGATCAGGTTACTCTCAACCTGAGTTTTCAAGTCCCTTACCACTGGGTCTACTCTTAGGGGAGCTATCGGGTCTATGTTTGGCTATGGAATTGTTAAATAAGCGAACTGTGGGAAAATCAGCAAACTAGAAAAATTAACAAAAAACACCCACATCCAATGGCCATATTCGGCCAACAACGCACCCACAACCAACCAAGGTGGGCCTGCACACCCCCCTAACTATATATACAAACTCTGAGATCACACTACAGTGGGGAAAAGGGAAAAGTTAAAATGTTTCCCTTCACTTACCTTATGTATTGCATTACTTCCTGGTTGTTGGCTGAGTATGGCTATTCTATGTGGTGGTGGGGGGGGGTTTGTTGATTTTCTAGTTTACTGATTTTCCCTTTCACTGTTTAAGTTTTGCTGTTTCGCAGTTTGCTTATTTTACAATTCAGCAGCCAAACATTCATGTTCAGCCATGTTATCAATGCTGTAATTTGTAGGGGTAGTCATCTTCCCAAAGGGTATAATTATGTATTTTTTTACACTGAGTTTTAGACCATGGTCCTGGCATCAGTTGTTTGTCTATGTCAGACCTTTCTGGAGGATATCTACAACTTTGGGTGATTCAATGATTACACCCAGCTTGCAGTTGTCAGCAAATTAGTCAACCAAAGACCTCCACATTTCCTCCACATTTGCCTTGACTTCAGAGAGGTATATTAAAAATAGGAGAGGTCCCGGTATCAAGCCCTGTGGGACACCACTAGTAACAGGCCTCTTGATGGAGATGCATTCCCGTAGCCTAACTTCATGTATCCTATCTATGAGCCATTTGGCTATCCATTGGCTGACATAGGGATTTATGCCTAAATTTGGGAGTTTGTCTATAACACCTGGATGAGGTATTGTGTCAAATGTCTTTGCCAGGTCAAGGTAGATAGTATGTACCATTTTGCCCTCATCCATGGCTACAGTGACCTTCTAGAAGAAGTCCACCAAGTTTAGTAGGCATGACCTGCCCTTGATGAAAACGAGCTGGCATGGGTCCAGTGTTTGAAGATTTCCTATGTCTTTGTTTATCAGGTCCACTTTAATTCTTTTCATGGCAGTAACATCTTTATTTTATCGAGAATAGAGTTAGATTGGCATTGCCTAAAAATCTTATAGGTCTGTTAAAATTATGGATCTGTAGTTCCCTGGGACTGTTGATGGTCCATCTTTGTGTATAGGGATGACAGATGCAGTCCTCCATTCCTTAGGGAAGAAGCCTGTCTGTAGACTGTAGTTAAATAGAAATTCTAGTGAGCTTGACAGGTCATGTTTCAAACTATTTAGGAGGCCTCTCGGGATATTATCAGGACTCAATGATGCAGTGTTTTTAGCTCTGGAGATTGCAGTGAGGACCTGTTCATTAGTGATAGCTGAGGGAGAAATGATAGTACGCATTTGCTGGGAGTAAACCAGGGTGATAGGGGGTGAAATTGGAGCTAAATTTATCAAACAGTAAATTTGTTATATCGTCCAGTTTACTATTTGTTCAGCACACTGTTGAGTGTTCCCTTTAAGGTTGCTTACATAACTAAAAGATGCCTTATGGTTATCCTTAGCCTGGGAGGCTATTTTTGTCTTGAAGTTGGTTTTGGTGGACCTAATTAGTCCTCGGAGTTGCTTGTTGAGACTGTTGGGGGAGTTTTGTCCTTTAGGCATAGCCATTCCTATTTTTGGTCAGGATTTCTTTTCTTTTGTTGTACAACTTATTTTTTCTGGTGGTCCACCAAAGGGGCTTGTTTCTGGAGTTTGATCTATGTTTATTTCAGTTTGGAACTCCTGTATCTATGCAGTTATTTATATGCTTGTATAGGGTTTCCAAAAACAACTCTGCATAGGTCACCATGTTCTCTGAATTTGAGGGTGGAGACTAGAATTTTGCTATGTCTTCTCATAATATGAGGTAGTTAGCCTTAGAAAGGTTCTTAAAGATTATGGGGGTTGCTAGGAGTTCAGCCTTTATATTTGTGTCAAGGGTTACCCCTTTGTGATCTGATCTAACTAGTAAGGACATTACACAAGGGGGGTGTGGGTGCAATATTCCTTCATATTTTTGAGTACCAGATCCATTATATTTGCACCCCTAGTAGGTGTGCAGGCTAGCTGTTCCAGTATATTTGCATTAATAAAATCCAGGAATCTTTAACCGTGCATGTTAGTGGTTGTGTATGTATTCCAGTTTATGGTGGAATAGTTGAAATCACCCATGAATATAGCGTTGGGCTGAACTGTGAGTGACTCTGGTACAATCAAGTATGTGGTATGGTTATTACCAAAGGTTAGTTGGACATGGAGTAGCTCAATCTTGTAGAGTGATACACTTCCAACTCTTGTCCCTTATTGTGCAGTAGCTGTTCTAAATGTGTAGAAGGCATTATAGCCTTGTACTGACAAGGAGCTTTCGATGGCTTTAAACTATGTCTCAGTAACTGCACCTATGTCGACACTGTCCAAGGTGAGGAGTGCTTCCAGGGAGTGGAGCTTCTTGATGACACTCCTAGAAATGAGCAGTAACACCTTTAGTTTATCTTGCATAAATTTTACTATAAAAAGCAAAAACCAGCCCTCAGGCTATAACAATGAAAAAAACACACAGCAGCCACCAGCGATTGAACCAAATAACTTTAAGTAGCAATCATCTGGTACCTTGGCATTTCACCTTCAAGGACACAAGATTAAATGCATTCAAACAATTTATACCAGGTGAACCCCACCATTAATTGAACCACATTACATTTTTAAAGTGCACTCATCCATTAATACAAATCCATTAATTTATATATATATATATATATATATATATATATATATATATATATATACTTCTTGAACTTGTCATGTAATTAAATACGCATTTTATTTATTATAATTAATTACTTATGGTATAAGTTGCATAGAAAAATTCATATAAATAAACACAAAAATGTGTTTATTAAATATATTAACGTACGTCGATCTCTGAAATTAAGACCCCTAGAGTAAAGTGTTCCATAATTCAAAATCATTTTGCTTTCCAATATACTTTAATTTACGGCTCAAATCACCCCCCCCCCCGTATGACCGTATGAGCTAGGTGAAGCTAGTATACTAAAAAAGAAAGAATCACCATTCCCCCCATGCTCATTTTTAAAATGTTTGCCTACAGGACTCCTTAAATTTATGTTACAAATATAACTTTAATAAAAGAATGTCCTCTACTAATGGTTCTGACATATATACAAATGTTTCTGATATATATATATATATATATATATATATATGTGTGTGTGTGTGTGTGTGTGTGTGTGTGTGTATATATATATATATATATATATATATACACAAATGATGATGAAGACGATGAAATGTTGTTAAATCTGTCTATATATGAATATGGTTCACTTTTTAGTGATGAAGAACTAAATAGGAACAATGTGAATGTGACTGTAAATAGGAGCAATGTGAATGTGACTGGTTTTAATACTGGGTACACAATGTTTGTCATGTCATTTTTACCTGCTGTTAGTAACTTTATACTGCCTAAAAGTCTGCTGCAGTATGTGTGTTTGAACAGTTGCTATGTAAAAAAATGGAATTTGAATATGTAAAATTTCTGAAGTTATGTAAACATTTCAATTTGGAAAAATATGAATGGGAGGAATTTAATAAGTTAAGAGCTGTTTTGAAAGAGTATGTGTTCAAGCAGGCTGATAAGAGAGGCAATTGGGTCATTATGTCCAATATAAACAAGATGGTACATGAACTATTATTGATTGAAGAAAATTATGTTATCTTAACTGAAAATCCAGTTAGTCAGTTTAATGGTGAACTTCTTGAAATATTGGAAACAGGTGAAAAATTGGGTTCTTTGTCTAGTAAAGATGTTAAAAAATTATTTATAGTGAAACCCTGTAACCCAATCTTTTACGCTATTCCCAAGTTACATAAAGACCTAATTAACCCACCTGGCAGACCTTTAGTCTCTGGGATAATTCATTTTTGTATAATGTGAGGGTCTTTTTAGACTCTTTAGTTAAAGAATTTTTGGAGAGAGTTCCAGCTCATATCAAGAATACCTAAAGCCTATGTGAAAATGTTAGAACAGTGAAATGGCAGGAAGAATTTTATTGGTTTGTAGCAGATGTGAACTCTTTGTATACCAATATACAAACAAGATGGGGGATTGAGGCTATTTGGGATGTTATAGAGGAAGGTCCCCCGTACTGACTTTGTAGGAAGGTTGCTTGAATTTTGTTTAACTCACAGTTATTTTAAGTTTAATAATAGAGTCTTTCTTCAAAGAAAAGGTACTGCCATGTGTGCTCCCTATGCACCAGCGTATGTACTAATTTATATGAGTTTTTCTGAGAAGAAATTAATTTATGGTATGGAATTTTATAGGGAGCATGTGGTATTGTACAAAAGATTTATTGATGATTTGTTTTTCGTTTGTAGGGGTCACCCTTCGGATTTTAGTAATTTTATAACAGATTTGAATAGGAATGTTCATGGCTTAAAATTTTCTATGACAGTGGGAAATTCCACTTTGTAATTTCTGGATGTAGAATTTTATATTGACAGTGCATTTAATATTCAATATAGACCTTTTAGGAAAACCCACTGCAGTGAATAATTTCTTGCATGCTAAGAGCATGCATGCCCTCCTTCTTATAGATTCATTACCCTTAGGAGAATTCAAATGTATTGCATGTAATACTTCAGAGATAGAATATAGGATGGAATTGTTATTAGATGTTAAGAATAGGTTGATTAAGAGAGGTTATACACAAGGAATTTTGGACAGAGCTTTGAGATGTACATTTGGAAGGGATGAAGCTACACATGGAGTTTATAAGAAAAAAAAAACATGGGGCATGAGAAATCTTAATCCTTCATATTCTGGCAAAGATTTATATTTTGTGTCATATTTTGTGTCTAGATTTTCCCCATTTTCTGAGATTATGAAGAGAATAATTATGGAATCTTGGCATATTGTTTGTCTGGATGATATGGTGGGGGAATTCTTCCCTGGGATTGTAAGGCTTTCATACAAAAGGTACTTGAATTTAAAAGAATTGTGGAATACATCATTATATAATGTACCTCAGAATATGGTTGGATCTTTTGTTTGTTATCAATGCAAGGCATGTAGTAAAATGAGGAACATTTCTGGAAGTAATATTAATGGGTGAAAATTTGTTTCTAAAGGAAGGTTTACGTGCAATTTGTGTGGGGTGATATATATATCGTGGGTTGTGGATGCAATGAGGTCAAGTGATATATAGGTCAAACTAAAATGGTGGTTAAAGTTCAAATTTTGGAACTTTTGGGTGATACCCATAACAGAAATTTAAGGAGTCCTATAGGCAAACATTTTAATAATGAGCATGGGGGGAATGGTGATTCTTTTTTAGTATACTAGCTTCACCTAGCTCATACAGGGGGGGGTGATTTAAGCCATAAATTAAATATATTGAAAAGCAAAATGATTTTGAATTATGGAACATTTTACTCTAGGAGTCTTAATTTAGAGGTCAACATTGCCTAATATCATATTTAATAAACATATTTTTGTGTTTATTCATTTATATGAATTTTTTTCTATGCAACTTATACCATAAATAATTAATTATAATAAATAAATTGTGTATTTAGTTAAATGACAAGTTCAAAAAGTATATATATATATATATATATATATATATATATATATATATATATATATATATATATATATATATATATATATATATATATATATATATATATATATATATATATATATATATATATATATATAAGCAAGTATAGGTAGTATTTAATTAAATTAATGGATTTGTATTAATGGATGAGTACACTTTAAAAATGTAATGTGGTTCAATTAATGGGGGGTTTACTCGGTATAAATTGTTTGAATGCATTTAATCTTGTGTCCTTGAAGGCAAAATGCAGAGGTACCAAATGGTTTCTGTTTAAAGTTATTTGGTTCATTCGCTGGTGGCTGTTGTGTGTTTTTTCATAAATTGTACTGTTGAAAGAGTTATCAGATTAGCATTGCCTAAAAAAGGCACTATAGGAGTGGATAATGTTTTGGCCATATATCTGAAAGCCTAGTGGAGACAGGTGCAGAGCATCCCTGGCAAAGCAGAGTGGTCTGTCAATCGTGTCCTCCCAAGCTGATAAATATTGGACCTTCTTAGAATGACACCAATAAGTAAGCCAATTGTTAAAGTCAGTCATCTTCTGCTTATATTGTGGTATCATCCTGGAGAAGATAGAATGCTGCTCACTGCTAGGCTCATATCTGCCTGGGACACATAATCTGAAAGATCTTTCATTTCTCTCTTCATATAGTCCAGGGAGGTACATCTCAGATCATTAACACCAATATGGACTATGACAGAGTCATACTGTTACTTGTGGTACAGTGTCCTGAGTTCCTGTGTGATCTGGTGGATCCTTGTCCTGATAGATAACTGTGCATGACTGTTCTCCAGTGACCAATATATTGGGTTGTGTAGCAGTTTGCCTTAAGGGCTTAGGCATTGAGACACTGTGAGATGTGGCTGTATGTGTCCTGGGGGAGTTGTCTTTGGGAGATTGCTGACGGCAGTGTATAGGAGACCTTTGTGTTTTGGGTAGATTGCATTTAAGAGCCTCAGCATATGTGAGTTTGTGTCTGATCCATAGCAGGTGTAGTGTATGTGATGCCGGCAACCTGTTTGGAGATATCAGTGTCTGTATGCAAAAGTTTTGCTGCCAAAGACATAGTGTAATTACATCTCTTGCATACTGTGTCAGTCTGCTAAAAAAAAAGGTGGTTGTCAGTAAATATGAAACAATTGCTACATTGTCTCAAGATGCCCATTTGTACCAGCCTGGCTACAGAGACAATAAGAAACTGCACATCCATGGCTGTGGATCTTCTTTTTTGTGAACTATGAGAGGTGGTGCAATTGAGGCTTAGAGTTGTTGGATTGGGAGGAGAGGTCTAGGATTGATCTAAAACAACACTCTTGGGGTAATGCTTCTCAGAGGGCAAACTAACTGCTCAACACTTACCTAGATACTTGAGAAAATAACAGAGAAAGTTTTATATGGACAATTTCAACTATATGTGCCTGCTTTTATACAGGGTACTGCAAACCACTGCTGCACACATATGGGAGATGAGTTAGAGAGAAATCCAATCAGTAAATAGTAAAAATGCAGTATAAGTGTATAGATAAGGTTCAGATCCTGCAGCAGTTCACAATTCTCTCACTATTGTGAGTGATATTGGAAGACCAAGTTTCCAGACTAAGTAAAATGCAACAGAAAAAAATGTAGTAGAAATGTAATAAAATGAGATTCAGATTCTGCAGCAATTTACAGTGCTCTCACTATTGAGAGTGATACTACAAGACTAAACAAAGGTCCCTAGACCAAGAAAAAAGCAATAAAAAATACAGTAGAAATGTAATAAATGGGGCTCAGACCCTGCAGCAATTCACAATTCTCTCACTACTGTGAGCTACACTACAAGATTAAGGTTCCCAGACTAAGCAAAATACAAATAGTAAAAATGCAATGTAAGCATATATGTATAAGGTTCAGATCCTGCAGCAATTCGCAATTCTCTCACTATTGTGATACTAAAACACCAATGTTCCCATACTAAGTAAAATACAAACAGAAAAACTGCAGTATAAATGTAATAAATGATGCTCAGATCTTGCAGCAATTCACTATTCTCTCACTACTCTGAGTTATACTACAATAAGAAAAAATTAAGTCAGCAGTGAGATAAGTAAAGACATTCTAAATTTTGCTTACCTACAGGCATTAGAAACCAATATGGAAACTGTACTTTGAATACTTGCACAGAAGGATGATTGCAATAACAGATGAAAGAGAATGTTTGAATAAATGAGTTGTAGAACACTTGCCATATTTATGAGCATTTTTATTAACCACTTGAAAAACAAAACATTACAGTTAAAATTAATTGAATTTCTTTTTTTTTTAATAGAAATGTGCATACATAATATTCATAGCACAGGGCAAAAAATAAGAGCACTTTCTTATTTATTTTATTTATTTATTTATTTTTGGAGTAGAAGATATTTAGATACTAGACCTCATATAGTTACTTCTAATGAACCTTTGTATAGGTTTATTTTAGTTATTTATTAATGCATACATCATCGAACAGCTTTGTCTTCATGAAGGAAGATAAAAGAAGGTCAGTAAACCTAGAAGGAGCAAAATAAAATCTGAGGTAAAAAAAGCAGTGCTTTGCCAAAGTTGTAGCAACTGACAGATATGGAATTATGTCATCAGGCACTGATGTAAAGTCAGATGCCAGAAATCCTTAATTCACTGCATTTATTCAGCTTGCCTACTGTTTCAAAGCTACCCTCTTAAAGTGCACACTCAATTAAGCAATGCCCAGCAACCTGAGACTATAAGGATATATGCCTACAGCCAATTCCAACATCATGCACCTTTTGTAAGGAAGATTTATAGGTCGTAATTATATTCTGTAGCACTGAAAATGCTAACAATGTATTCCTAGTTTCAGTTAAAACAATGAGGTGCAGCACATATGTCTAGTGTGCCCCCTTTTTTCACTCTTTTGCTCCATCAACTGACCCTCTCTACCCTTCATATACAGGTGATTGAGCTCACTTACAGAACAGTCCACCAAACACTGTTGTATATGGGTATGTAGCTTTAATGCTAATGAGCAAGCTATAGTGATTAGCATGTAATCTACAACACAGATGTTCTAGAGAAATCAGTTCAAATGTAAACCTCATGCAGTGAGACCACAGTTCCTGTCTTTGTGTGTTATTTACTTAGCCTCCTGACTTGACATGGTGCCACAAAGTGGTGAACTAGATGCAAAAAAAGTACAGTTGTGTAAGATGCACTTATCCATAACATCTGATGGTTGAATTCTTCACTGCTGCAGTAGCATATGGTTGTATCTTGCCAAAGATACAGCACCCAGACAGCTTCCCAAAGTACTAACCTCCTCCCACAAAGTTACTCTGGCTGTTTATAGGCTACTCCCTTTTGGAAGGAAATATAAAAGCAGACAGAGTGACTAAAAATCTTTATTTGTTTATTTATTTATAGACATTTGATTATCGGGAAAGTCCAACTGGGTAGGAACCCATTTTCAGCAGGGTCCCAAGGAGAAAAGCTCCAAAGTATTACAAAACATTTTAAGAGTAATAATTGTACAGTCTTTAAAAATAATACAAAATACAAGTACAGTTTAAATACTTCTACTAAATTAAACATAATAGAAAAATGTTGGTTAAGAATATATACAAGTTATATGACAACGGTTTAATAATTAGAGAAAGTTAATAAAAACAGGAATTGCACTACAAAAAGATAGAAAAGCAGGCTTATGGCATATCTGTAGAGAAAGTCAGGGCAGATAAATTGATACAAGTAAGGAAGTGAGTGAAGAAGGAGAGTAAGAAGATGTAAGGTATGAAAATGTGTGATATAAGGAAACATTGCCAGCCCAGATTTCTGGAATTTTGTAAATAATTCTATGCCATTTGTGAATATTGATATGATTTATGCAGAAGTGTATATTATGCACTGAGCTAAAATGTAACCACAGCATGCCCTGCTGACTTAGAACTGAAATGCATATAAACTATATACCTGTGCAAATGTATGTTCTAACAGTAGAAACTAGAAAATAAAAGGGTTAACTTGCTAAACTTCAAGAGGATGACTTGAAATTGAATTGCTTTACGATTGTTCTATAAAGGTTCTCTATCAGTTTCAGTGTAGCATACATAATATCGACAGCTAGAAGTTTTTGTATTGCCTTGTATTGTTTAAAATGCAAAAGTGTTTTATTGTTTTATGACTTCCAGGATCTGCAAACATCTGAGAGATATGTATTCGTCACACAGAGATGTTAAATTCTGTTAGTTTCTGTTTTAGCCTGGGCACAGAAGTCAGGTGACAAAAATTGATGTTATCCAAGCTACAATAGCAGTAATTAATATTTGATATTAATTTAAGAACTCTCTCAGAGAGAGACTGTGCATTTTCTATTTTGTCTTGGACCTAGCAAGAACATCCACTCATCATCATTCATCTGTACTTGCCTTGTTGTAAGTAAGATTTAGGGAACAGTATCTCTTTTTGATATAGATATGAATATAGTAAAGATTAGTTTAGATGTTTTCATATTTTCTGTATTTATTTGAGACTGTCCTGCAATGTTGTTTTAAAATATTTCCTGTGATTTTGAACTCTGAAGTTACTGTGTTGATTTATTGAGTATTGTCTTGTTCTTTTATTATTAAATATATTTAAACAAATTTTTATGGCTGATATTTGTGAGACATATTTAAGCTCTTAGAGTAGTCACATATGTATTTGGTGATACTCTACAGGCCACTCTTAAATAGCCTTGCAAGTCTTGGTCAAAACTACCATTTGGATTTATAGTAACATTACACAGTAGGCTTGGGCACCCTTTGTTAAGGGCCTTAGAAGTAGCTGGTAAGTAGTGGCTAGGGCAGTGAAAACTACCTAGAAGTAGCTGGTAAGTAGTGGCTAGGGCAGTGAAAACTACCTTATAGTCTGGGCAGAGAGGGGCATAGCTAGTAAATCTGTGCCAGCCTTTCCCAGGTGTGTGTGGGTGTGTGTGTGTGTTTATATATAAATCAAATCTCAAAGTGTGTGTCAGCTACTAGGGCAGGGACACAAAGCACTGGTTGGACAGAGAGGGTGCTGGAGGTTTTGGCTTGGCCACTCAGCTGAGATCTTAACCCTATAGCAGTCCCAGTGGGGAGTCTTATTAGGGATCTGGAAAAATCAGGAGAAACCAACCCCAGACTGACTGTGATCTCTGTGTGCTCTTAAGGGAAATTGCACTTTACTGTGTGTGCAGTTGTCATCCTCCCAATGTGTATGTCCCCTAGTTGTTGCCACTGGTGAGGACTGAGTCTCCTTGATTACTGGGCCAGTGCTAAGGTGTCACATATTAATTGCTGGACAGTGGTGGGATGTCCGCATCACATATTAATTGGCTGACAGTGGTGAGATAGCCACATCGCATATTAACTGGCTTGTAGTGGTGTGGATATTGAATTCCTGTAGCCTGTGTACAGTGCTCACTGAAGGTGCTTGTACTCTAAATCAGCCATGCAGTGAACATTCAGAGTTTCACATCACAATTGTTTTATTTTTCTTTTTGTTAGCTTAGTCAGGTAGAGCAGGCAGGCATAGCAGCAGAGAAGTATGGCAAGCTGGCAAATAGTCAGTTGGCTAGATGTGCCAGGCTAAAGGACTGGTGCATGAAAACCTGAGTAAGGCAGAAATTACTGTAGACTTGGGCACAGCTGCATTGCAGACCAATGATCAGGAGGACAACCAGGCTGGCCTTGGAGATGTACAATTCTCAGAAAATGGACAGCTCAACCTTTCCACAGAGGACTTAAAAATCCATCTGGAGCTAAAGAGACTGGAGCTGGAGGCCAAGGATTTGAAAATAGAAGCAGCAGAGAGACTGCGACATCTAGAGGCTGAGAAAAATGAGAAACTGAGATGTCTTGAGGCTGAGGAAAATGAGAAACTGAGATGTATAGAGGCTGAAGAAAATGAGAAACTGTGACGTCTAGAGGCTGAGGAGAAGGAGAGGCAGAGGCAACATGAAAAGGAGATGCTGACTCTTTGCCAGAGTCATGGAGGTAATGGGGAAGGGAATAACTGAATCCCAGAAGTAACAAAGGTCAGTAAATTTCTTCCACAATTTACAAAGGGGGATAATTTTGATAGTTTCAGTCATATGTTTGAAAGGGTATGTAAACACTATAATGCTGACCAAGAGCTCTGAGTACAGTTTCTCACTGCCCTACTCCATGGTAAAGCTGTAACTGCTATTTCTAAATTGTCTGATACTGATTGCTTAAATTATAATACAGGGAACAAGCCCTTAGCACTTTGACTGAGGACATGAGAATCTGGTTAGCTGATAAACAATGCAATACTGCAGATGGGTTGGGGAAGAAGGGAGACCTATACCTAGCAAACAGGGCATCACTGCACAGGAAAGGGACACCCAGTGCTGCTCATGGGTCTAAGGGCACCCATGGTGTGCAGCTCAGACTGCCCCAACAGAGTCTGCCAGTAGCAGGGGAAGCCACTAGTCCACATACATGTCCAGGACAAAGGGTTAAATTATTTAAATCCAACCAGTGAGGCCATGTAGCATGTAGATCTCCATGGAGGCAAGACAGGAAACAAAAGGTGGGAGAGCCAGTAATCGGAATGACAAAATGCCAGCAGTAAGTTATCTCAAGACAACAAGGGTACCCAACTACCACAAGACGTTAGATCCTATCTTAGTGGATGGGAAATAGGCCACTGCTAAGAGTGACACAGCCTCTGACCTAACCATTGTGAAGCCTGCAATGGTTACAGAGGAACACTACTTGCTTGGGCAGTCTACTCCAGTCAGAGCTTTAGGAGGGACCCCATTCCAATTACCTTTGGCTAGGGTTCACCTTGACTGGGAGGATGGAAAAGGAAGCCAGCAAGTAGGGGTGTTTGAGGATGTCCCTGCAGATATCCTGATAGGGAATGATTTTGGTAATGCAGTACCCTGCATACATGCAGTTGCATGCAGTCAGGCTTGGAGACAAGCATGTGGGTCTGGTAGCCTGAGGAAGACCGAGACAATCCACATGCTTGCAGCCAGGACTGGTGAGGTGATTACTTCAGGGAAGGAGCTACCCTGTAGCAGTGAGACTGAAGGTGAGCCACAGCTGCTTGTGGGTACTGATGTTCCCTTGGACAGAGTGACTGCAAGGGCAGAGGTGAGTAGTAGTGTTACCCAGGTTGACAGTGAGCACTGCTGTCAGAGGATACCAGACTTCCTGTGGAAGGGGAGCTTGGAAGGGTTACAAAGAGAGAGTTGAGACAGGCTCAGCACTCAGACCCTACATTACAAGGCCTGAGGGAGATAGCTAGTGAGGCACCTGATTCTCAAGGGAAGGGGCAATCTGTATACTGGGATAAAGGGTTACTGTATAGAGAGTGGACCTCTGAGGGAGGACTACAAGGTGAGAGAATGCAGTAGTTAGTAGTGCCCAGAGCCTACCATCTGGCACTTCTAGCCATAGCCCATGATATTCCTTTTGCAGGTCATATGAGCATAAAATATACAAAGAAATATATTATGCAGAACTTTTACTGGCCTGAGATTTCTAGAGATGTAACAGGGAACTGCAGGACCCATCAGCAGTGCCAAAAGGTAAGCAAGACAGGAGCAAGGTGAAAGCTCCTTTGATGCCTTTGCTGTGATTGAAGAGCCAATTTAGAGGGTAGCTATGGATACTGTGGGGCCTCTGAGTACCCCAAGTTCCACAGGGAAGACGTATATTCTAGTGATAGTAGATTATGCTACCAGATACCCTGAGGCAGTGGTACTGTCCTCCATTGAGGCAGAAAAGGTGGCAAATGCTTTATTATGGATTTTCAGCAGGGACAAATATTTGCCCCATCTGTTGTTTGCTTACAGAGAGGTTCCCCAGGAATCCACAGTTTTTTCACTCTTTGAGTTGCTGTGTGGGCACAGGGTGGAGGGACCTCTAGATTTGATTTGATATGAGTGGGAGGGTGAGTGTGAATCCCACAAGGAGTCTGTTGTGGCATATGCCATAAACCTCAGGACAAGGCTCAGGGAACTCATATAGGCTTGGCCCATTAGAATGTGGCAGAAGACCAACAGCAGAAAAGGATCTGGTATGACAGGAATGCTTGAGCTAGAAAGTATGCTGTAGGTCAGCAGGTAATGGAGGGACCCTACAAGGCTGTAAGGAAGGTCAGTGATGTTAACTACATCATAGAACTGCTAGGCAGGTGGCAGGAGCACAAATTGTACTATGTTAACATGATGAAACCTTACCATGATAGGGAGGCCCTTGTGCTGAGTATTTGAAGGGGAGCTGGTGATTGATCTCCTCAGTGAGGCTCAGACTGACACCTCAGTGGAAGGGGTAGCAATGTCCCAACAGCTATCCCCTATGCAGGTTCAAAAAATCCAAGCAGTGTTACAGGAGTTTGGGGACATGTTCACTGGGAAACCAGCATGCACCCACCTGGTGCAGCACCATGTGGATACAGCACCCCAAAGTCATATTAAGCAGATCCCTTATAGGGTGCCTGAGAGAGTCAAACAGACTCTGAGGGAGGAGATACAGGAAATGTTGAAACATGGGGTAATCTAGGAGTCCAGCAGTCCCTGAGCCTCCCCAGTGGTGGTGGTACCAAAGAAGGATGGCAGCACCAGGTTCGGTGTTTACTACAGGAAACAAAATAGTCACACAGAGTCAGATGCTTACCCTATGCCTAGGACAGATGAAGCCCTAGAGCAGCTGGGTAGGGCTAAGTATCTTACTACCATTTATCTTACCAAGGTGCCCTTGACTCCCAGTGCTAGAGAGAGGTCAGCCTCTGTGACTCTTTTTGGCTTGTATGAGTTCACAAAGATGCTTTTTGGGATGAAAAATGCCCCAGGAACTTTCCAGAGGCTGGTAGATTGTATCCTAGCAGGAGCAGGAGATTATGTCATTGTTTACCTAGATGATATTCCCATCTACAGCCATTCCTGGCAAGAGCATCTTCAGCATGTCAGGGAGGTGCTGGACAGACTACAGACGGCAGGGTTGACCAGTAAACCCAGTAAGTGTCAGCTGGGTATGGCAGAGGTCTTCTACCAGCAACATTGAGTGGGGAGTGGTAAGATCAGGGTAGAACCTGCCAAAGTGGAAGCCATTCAGGCATGGCCTGCTACTGTTACCAAAAAGCAGGTGAGGGCATTCTTAAGACAGCAGGGTACTACAGAAAGTTTGTCCCCAATTATAGTACCATAGCTGCTCCCCTCACAGACCTGATAAGGAAAAACAAGACAGATAAGGAAGTGTGGACCCCCAGCATGTGTGCAGGCATTCCAGAAACTTAAAGGAGCTTTGGGAGGATCTCTGTGTTAGCCAGTCCAGATTACAGCAAATAATTTGTTATGCAGGTGGATGCTCCAAACCATGGGGTGGTGGTTGTACTTAGCCAGGTTTCCTCAGATGGAGAAGAGCACCCAATGGTATATCTCAGTCATAGGGTCCATCCTAGGGAGGAATGCTATGCAGCTGTAGAAAAGGAATGCCTAGCCATAGTGTGGGCACTGCAGAAACTTCAGCCTTAGCTGTACGGAAGGAAATTCACTGTAGTTACAGACCACAATCCCTTAACATGGCTATATGAAGCCAGCCAGCAAAATGCCAAGTTACTAAGGTGGAGCCTAGGGTTGCAAGCATATGAAATGACAGTGCAGCACTGCAGTGGGGTTAGCAATGCCAACACAGATGGGCTCTCAAGACAGGGAATGGGGTAAGGTATTCCCAGATAGGCTCAACCCTCTCAAGCAACATTTCTCAAAGGTCATGTGAAAAACTAGCTTGAGTTTCAGTAGGGAAAGAAATGTGATATAGAGACATATTGCCAGCCCAGCTATCTGGAATTTTGTAAATAATTTTATGTAATTTGTGAATACTGATATGATTTATACAGAACTGTGTGTTATGAACTGAGCTAAATTGTAACCACAGCAAGCCCTGATGACTTAGAACAGAAATGTATATAAACTATATACCTGTGCAAATGTATGTTTTAACAGTAGAAACTAGAACATAAAGAGTTAACTTGCAAAACTTCAAGAGGATGATTTGAAACTGAATTGCTTTATGATTGTGCTATATAAGTTCTCTCTCAGTTTCAGTGTAGCAGACATAATGTCTAGAGCTAGAAGTTTTTGTATTTTCTTGAAAGAGAAGTAATTACTAGGTTTAAAATGTAAAAGTGTTTTATTGTTTTATGACTTTCAGGATTTGCTAACATCTGAGAGATATGTATTCTTTACCCAGATATGTTAAATTCTGTTAGTTTCTGTTTTAGTCTGGAAACTGAAGTCAGGTGACAAAAAGTGATGTCATCCAAGCTAACCCAGCAGTAATATTTGATATTAATTTAAGAACTCTCTCAGCGAGACTGTGCATTTTGTATTTTGTCTTGGAACTTGCAGGAATATCCACTCATCATCACTCATCTGCACTTGCCTTGCTGTAAGTAAGATTTAAGGCATAGTATCTCTTTTAGATATAGATAGGAATATAGTAAAAATTAGATTAGATGTTATATGCATTTATTTGAGACTATCCTGCGATGTTGTTTTAAAATATTTCCTGTGATTTTGAACTCTGAAGTTACTGTGTTGATTTATTGAGTATTGTCTTGTTCTTTTATTATTTATTATTAAATATATTTAAACATATCTTTGTGGCTGATATTTGTGAGACATATGTAAGCTCTTAAGAGTACTTGCATATGTATTTGGTGACACTGTACAGGTCACTCCTAAATGAGAAATGAGAGAAATGAGAAACTGAGATGTCTTGAGGCTGAGGAAAATGAGAAACTGAGATGTATAGAGGCTGAAGAAAATGAGAAACTGTGACGTCTAGAGGCTGAGGAGAAGGAGAGGCAGAGGCAACATGAAAAGGAGATGCTGACTCTTTGCCAGAGTCATGGAGGTAATGGCTATGGTCATGGAGATAACTGAATCCCAGAAGTAACAAAGGTCAGTAAATTTCTTCCACAATTTACAAAGGGGGATAATTTTGATAGTTTCAGTCATATGTTTGAAAGGGTATGTAAACACTATAATGTTGACCAAGAGCTCTGAGTACAGTTTCTCACTGCCCTACTCCATGGTAAAGCTGTAACTGCTATTTCTAAATTGTCTGATACTGATTGCTTAAATTATAATGCAGTCAAGAATTGTTTGTTAGAATGTTTTAAGTTAACACCTGAAGCTTATAGGAAAATGTTTCATGAGCACAGATGCAAGGCAGATGAAAGTGGGTGTGAATATATTGCTGAACTAATCACTTATTTTCATAGGTGGGTGAGTGGGTATCAGGTCACCACTTTTGAAGGGCTAGCAGACCTTTTGGTGAGGGAACAAGCCCTTAGCACTTTGACTGAGGACATGAGAATCTGGTTAGCTGATAAACAATGCAATACTGCAGATGAGTTGGGGAAGAAGGGAGACCTATACCTAGCAAACAGGGCATCACTGCACAGGAAAGGGACACCCAGTGCTGCTCATGGGTCTAAGGGCACCCATGGTGTGCAGCTCAGACTGCCCCAACAGAGTCTGCCAGTAGCAGGGGAAGCCACTAGTCCACATACATGTCCAGGACAAAGGGTTAAATTATTTAAATCCAACCAGTGAGGCCATGTAGCATGTAGATCTCCATGGAGGCAAGACAGGAAACAAAAGGTGGGAGAGCCAGTAATCGGAATGACAAAATGCCAGCAGTAAGTTATCTCAAGACAACAAGGGTACCCAACTACCACAAGACGTTAGATCCTATCTTAGTGGATGGGAAATAGGCCACTGCTAAGAGTGACACAGCCTCTGACCTAACCATTGTGAAGCCTGCAATGGTTACAGAGGAACACTACTTGCTTGGGCAGTCTACTCCAGTCAGAGCTTTAGGAGGGACCCCATTCCAATTACCTTTGGCTAGGGTTCACCTTGACTGGGAGGATGGAAAAGGAAGCCAGCAAGTAGGGGTGTTTGAGGATGTCCCTGCAGATATCCTGATAGAGAATGATTTTGGTAATGCAGTACCCTGCATACATGCAGTTGCATGCAGTCAGGCTTGGAGACAAGCATGTGGGTCTGGTAGCCTGAGGAAGACTGAGACAATCCACATGCTTGCAGCCAGGACTGGTGAGGTGATTACTTCAGGGAAGGAGCTACCCTGTAGCAGTGAGACTGAAGGTGAGCCACAGCTGCTTGTGGGTACTGATGTTCCCTTGGACAGAGTGACTGCAAGGGCAGAGGTGAGTAGTAGTGTTACCCAGGTTGACAGTGAGCACCGCTGTCAGAGGATACCAGACTTCCTGTGGAAGGGGAGCTTGGAAGGGTTACAAAGAGAGAGTTGAGACAGGCTCAGCACTCAGACCCTACATTACAAGGCCTGAGGGAGATAGCTAGTGAGGCACCTGATTCTCAAGGGAAGGGGCAATCTGTATACTGGGATAAAGGGTTACTGTATAGAGAGTGGACCCCTGAGGGAGGACTACAAGATGAGAGAATGCAGTAGTTAGTAGTGCCCAGAGCCTACCATCTGGCACTTCTAGCCATAGCCCATGATATTCCTTTTGCAGGTCATATGGGCATAAAATATACAAAGAAATATATTATGCAGAACTTTTATTGGCCTGAGATTTCTAGAGATGTAACAGGGAACTGCAGCACCCATCAGCAGTGTCAAAAGGTAAGCAAGACAGGAGCAAGGTGAAAGCTCCTTTGATGCCTTTGCTGTGATTGAAGAGCCAATTTAGAGGGTAGCTATGGATACTGTGGGGCCTCTGAGTACCCCAAGTTCCACAGGGAAGACGTATATTCTAGTGATAGTAGATTATGCTACCAGATACCCTGAGGCAGTGGCACTGTCCTCCATTGAGGCAGAAAAGGTGGCAAATGCTTTATTACGGATTTTCAGCAGGGACAAATATTTGCCCCATCTGTTGTTTGCTTACAGAGAGGTTCCCCAGGAATCCACAGGTTTTTCACTCTTTGAGTTGCTGTGTGGGCACAGGGTGGAGGGACCTCTAGATTTGATTTGAGATGAGTGGGAGGGTGAGTGTGAATCCCACAAGGAGTCTGTTGTGGCATATGCCATAAACCTCAGGACAAAGCTCAGGGAACTCATATAGGCTTGGCCCATTAGAATGTGGCAGAAGACCAACAGCAGAAAAGGATCTGGTATGACAGGAATGCTTGAGCTAGAAAGTATGCTGTAGGTCAGCAGGTAATGGAGGGACCCTACAAGGCGGTAAGGAAGGTCAGTGATGTTAACTACATCATAGAACTGCTAGGCAGGTGGCAGGAACACAAATTGTACTATGTTAACATGATGAAACCTTACCATGATAGGGAGGCCCTTGTGCTGAGTATTTGAAGGGGATCTGGTGATTGATCTCCTCAGTGAGGCTCAGACTGACACCTCAGTGGAAGGGGTAGCAATGTCCCAACAGCTATCCTCTATGCAGGTTCAAAAAATCCAAGCAGTGTTACAGGAGTTTGGGGACATGTTCACTGGGAAACCAGCATGCACCCACCTGGTGCAGCACCATGTGGATACAGCACCCCAAAGTCATATTAAGCAGATCCCTTATAGGGTGCCTGAGAGAGTCAAACAGACTCTGAGGGAGGAGATACAGGAAATGTTGAAACATGGGGTAATCTAGGAGTCCAGCAGTCCCTGAGCCTCCCCAGTGGTGGTGGTACCAAAGAAGGATGGCAGCACCAGGTTCGGTGTTTACTACAGGAAACTAAATAGTCACACAGAGTCAGATGCTTACCCTATGCCTAGGACAGATGAAGCCCTAGAGCAGCTGGGTAGGGCTAAGTATCTTACTACCATTTATCTTACCAAGGGTTACTGGCAGGTGCCCTTGACTCCCAGTGCTAGAGAGAGGTCAGCCTCTGTGACTCTTTTTGGCTTGTATGAGTTCACAAAGATGCTTTTTGGGATGAAAAATGCCCCAGGAACTTTCCAGAGGCTGGTAGATTGTATCCTAGCAGGAGCAGGAGATTATGTCATTGTTTACCTAGATGATATTCCCATCTACAGCCATTCCTGGCAAGAGCACCTTCAGCATGTCAGGGAGGTGCTGGGCAGACTACAGACGGCAGGGTTGACCAGTAAACCCAGTAAGTGTCAGCTGGGTATGGCAGAGGTCTTCTACCAGCAACATTGAGTGGGGAGTGGTAAGATCAGGGTAGAACCTGCCAAAGTGGAAGCCATTCAGGCATGGCCTGCTCCTGTTACCAAAAAGCAGGTGAGGGCATTCTTAAGACAGCAGGGTACTACAGAAAGTTTGTCCCCAATTATAGTACCATAGCTGCTCCCCTCACAGACCTGATAAGGAAAAACAAGACAGATAAGGAAGTGTGGACCCCCAGCATGTGTGCAGGCATTCCAGAAACTTAAAGGAGCTTTGGGAGGATCTCTGTGTTAGCCAGTCCAGATTACAGCAAATAATTTGTTATGCAGGTGGATGCTTCAAACCATGGGGTGGTGGTTGTACTTAGCCAGGTTTCCACAGATGGAGAAGAGCACCCAATGGTATATCTCAGTCATAGGGTCCATCCTAGGGAGGAATGCTATGCAGCTGTAGAAAAGGAATGCCTAGCCATAGTGTGGGCACTGCAGAAACTTCAGCCTTAGCTGTATGGAAGGAAATTCACTGTAGTTACAGACCACAATCCCTTAACATGGCTATATGAAGCCAGCCAGCAAAATGCCAAGTTACTAAGGTGGAGCCTAGGGTTGCAAGCATATGAAATGACAGTGCAGCACTGCAGTGGGGTTAGCAATGCCAACACAGATGGGCTCTCAAGACAGGGAATGGGGTAAGGTATTCCCAGATAGGCTCAATCTCTCAAGCAACATTTCTCAAAGGTCATGTGAAAAACTAGCTTGAGTTTCAGTAGGGAAAGAAATGTGATATAGAGACATATTGCCAGCCCAGCTATCTGGAATTTTGTAAATAATTTTATGTAATTTGTGAATACTGATATGATTTATACAGAACTGTGTGTTATGAACTGAGCTGAATTGTAACCACAGCAAGCCCTGATGACTTACAACAGAAATGTATATAAACTATATACCTGTGCAAATGTATGTTTTAACAGTAGAAACTAGAACATAAAGAGTTAACTTGCAAAACTTCAAGAGGATGATTTGAAACTGAATTGCTTTATGATTGTGCTATATAAGTTCTCTCTCAGTTTCAGTGTAGCAGACATAATGTCTAGAGCTAGAAGTTTTTGTATTTTCTTGAAAGAGAAGTAATTACTAGGTTTAAAATGTAAAAGTGTTTTATTGTTTTATGACTTTCAGGATTTGCTAACATCTGAGAGATATGTATTCTTCACACAGATATGTTAAATTCTGTTAGTTTCTGTTTTAGTCTGGAAACTGAAGTCAGGTGACAAAAAGTGATGTCATCCAAGCTAACCCAGCAGTAATATTTGATATTAATTTAAGAACTCTCTCAGCGAGACTGTGCATTTTGTATTTTGTCTTGGAACTTGCAGGAATATCCACTCATCATCACTCATCTGCACTTGCCTTGCTGTAAGTAAGATTTAAGGCATAGTATCTCTTTTAGATATAGATAGGAATATAGTAAAAATTAGTTTAGATGTTATATGCACTTATTTGACACTATCCTGCGATGTTGTTTTAAAATATTTCCTGTGATTTTGAACTCTGAAGTTACTGTGTTGATTTATTGAGTATTGTCTTGTTCTTTTATTATTTATTATTAAATATATTTAAACATATCTTTGTGGCTGATATTTGTGAGACATATGTAAGCTCTTAAGAGTACTTGCATATGTATTTGGTGACACTGTACAGGTCGCTCCTAAATAGCCTTGCTAGTCTTGGTCAAAACTACTATTTGGATTTATAGTAACATTACATGGTAGGACCAGGCACCCTTTGTTAAGGGCCTTAAAAGTAGCTGGTAAGTAGTGGTTGGTAGCAGTGGAAACTACCTTATAGCCTGGGCAGAAGGGGGCATAGCTAGTGAACCTGTGCCAGGCTTTCCCAGTTGTGTGTGTGTGTGTGTGTGTGTGTGTGTGTGTGTGTGTGTGTGTGTGTGTGTGTGTGTGTGTGTGTCAGCTACTTGGTCAGGGACAAGAAGCACTGGTTGGACAGAGGAGGTGCTGGAGGTTTTGGCTTGGCCACTCAGCTGAGATCTCAGCCCTATAGCTGTCCCAGTAGGGAGTTTTATTTGGGATCTGTAGAAAGAGGGAGAAGCCAGCCCCAGACAGACTGTGATCTCTGTGTGCTCTTAAGGGGAATTTTACTTTACTGTGTGTATACTTGTCATCTTCCCAATGTGTACATCCCCTAGCTAAGATAGATAAGGAGTTCCAGGCTTTTTTGCAACATGATACAAGTACAGACAATGTCCAGCAGATTTGATATATTTGTGGACAGACAGGAGTTTTTGTTCACTGAATCATAATGACCAACTAGGCATATAGTTGTGTAGAATGTTATTCAGTGAAGGACAAGCAGATGGATTCTGGATAATTTTATAGTTGGTAAGAAGCTGTGTATGTTAGTTGAAGGAAAGTTCTAAGCATTTTAGGCATTTTCGTGCTATATAGTGGTGGGTTCTGACAGGGGCATTTGCTGTAAATTTAGCAACTTTGTTATAGCATTGTTCAAGTTTTGATTTTTGTGATTCCTAAAAGTTATTAAGGATGGGTGCACCATAAGGAAGTGTGGGAAGGAGATAAATAATGGCAAGTGTGGCTTTAGTTGCATCAGTGATAAAGTTTTTGGATCTATAAAGTATCCCCAGTTTTTGCTGAGTTTTTCTTATGCAATTTTGTATATGCAGGTCAAATTTAAGCATATCATCCACTATCATCCCTAATAATTTGCTATCAGAACTTGTGACTTCAAAGGTTATATTATCAAGAGAGAGGATTTTATTTATTTTTTCATGGGAAAGGGATATGGAGGAAAAAGTATTCGTTTTTTTTTCAGGTTAAGCATGTGTTGTGAGTTACAAAGCCACGTTTCAGTTGCTGTTAGAGTTTCCCAAGAAATTTATGGAGGTGTACCACATTTTCAAATGTACAGATAAGTATGGAGTCATCTGCATACTGTATCAGGGAGGCCTGCTGTGTGGAGGGTGTTTGTGAGAATGTTAAAGAGGAGGGAACCAAGGATAGAGAGTTGTGGTACACTGGTGGTGACTGGGAGGTATGGAGACAGGGTAGAGTGCCATTTTACTGACTGATACCTATTGGATAGATAGCTTTTGAACCATAGAAGGGTGGGCTGAGAGAGACTTAATGAGAATATTTGAAGTAGACGTTTGCTGTGACAAACTGTGACAAAGGCTTTAAATATGTCTAGAAATGAGGAGACTGGTTTGCCATTATCTCTAGCTTTTTTACTTTCTTGCCCTCTAAAGAGAGAGAAAATGGTGAACTAATCCTGAAACAATCACAAGTATTGTAACCAATGAAAGACTAACCACAACAAATAGCAACAATTTCAACAATAGTGGTAATATACAGCAACTATGTACAACAAGGGGGGATGGTGGGTGTAGCTACTGTAGCAGCGAAGAATTCAAATATCTGCAGTTATGGGTAAGCAACTTATCCATCTGCACTACGTTCATCATTCTCACTGCTGCAGTAGCTTATAGATTACCAAAGCCTACCCAACCTGGGAGGAGGAAGGATAAGTGTCCAGGAGCCCCTGGAGAATGCAGCTTCAAACGCCTGCTGTGGATCTACAGAAGGAATCAAGTTTGTAGTGTTTTGTAAACAAATGAATGGAGGACCAAATAGCTGCTTCTATAATGCTTCTATAGTCCAACTTTTTCCAGTATGCCATTGAAAAACCTAAGGCTCTGGTAAAACGGACCTTAACCCTGCCTGGAATGGTTTTGCCATGGTGAGAGTAACAAACCACAACAGCAGAGGACAATCATCTAGAGATAGTCTGTTTAGACATGGGTTGACCTTTCTTAATCCCTGTATAGGAAATTACCTGGTCAGCTTTCCTGAAGGACATGGTTCTGTTTAGATAATACTTGAGTTTCCTGTGTACATCCAAGCTATGAAGAATCAATTCTCCATTGTTGTCTAGCTCTGGATAAAAAAATGAGAGACCGATGGTTTGATTCAAGGTGAACTCTGAGACAACCTTTTTGCATGAATGCAGGGTTAGTCTAAAGGGGCAGGAATTGAATAATTTATGTAAAATCCACAATAAAAAATCAGCAGGGTCCAGAAATGGCAACTAATCCAACTTTATTCACTAAAACAACCATGATTATCATTTTTGTCTGTAATAAACAAACTTCATCAGATCTGATTATTGTAGATTTTACAGTTTGTGGTTGGTGTTTGTGAATAATTTATGTAGTTTTGCTTCGGTTATATGATATATAGCAATATATGTGAAGCATAATGTTTGTTAATTTTACCTTGTTAATACAGTTTGATTACTTTTATATAAATCTAAATGTGCCTATCTCAAAAGTGATAATTCAATAAAGGTGTTTAAAAATAATAAAAACCTTTGTCATGAATGTGGGGTTAGTCTGCAGAGTGACCCTATCTCTATGGCAAACCAGATAGGTTTCCCCACTATGAAAGCTTGCAACTCAGATGCTCACCTTGCAAATGTCAGAGAACAACTAAAACAGTTTTCCAAGTAATGAACCACAACTCGGCAAAACAGGTAGGTTCAAATGATAACAAAGTCAATTTCTCCACTATAAAAGATATGATCTAAGGATGGAGGTATTTGATATTTTGTTAGAAAGTTTCATATGTAAGACCCCGTTTGGGGAGTTGGCAAAACAGGTAGGTTCAAAAGATAACAAAGTCAATTTCTCCACTATAAAATATATGATCTAAGGATGGAGGTATTTGATATTTTGTTAGAAAGTTTCATATGTAAGACCCCATTTGGGGAGTTGGCATAATGGTTAACATCTTCAACTCATAGACACAAGGTACAGAGTTTTATTCTGACCATGGGTTATTGGCTAGGCTTAAAATGGTTCTTCAGGGCAGTTAGCCTAGTATTCATCTATGAACCCATATTCATTAATTGTTTGGCTACAAACAAAGAAGAAAGAAGGGGATCCATGGGCAGACAAGCTAAAATGAGCACTAGATGTACTTTGATAGAAGCATACAAAAAGCCAGATGATAGTAACTCAGACAAATATTTAAGCACCAGGGGTGCAGACACCCTGATGGGACCCTGGATATTGGCTAGGCACCAACCAGAAAGTCTTTTTCCATTTACCAACATATGGCTTGGGAGTAGAAAGCTTTATTGCCCCCTTTAGTACCTGCTGCATGTCCTCAAAAAATCTACCTAAAAATATAAAACTGCATCATCCAAGTAATCAGTTGAAATTGTAGTTCTAGTGTTACATGTCCCAGCACTGGGCTTTTGAAAATCTAGTGGATGAATATGTTGGGTCCATGTGTTTTTAGGAAGCACTGAACATTTCTCATGTATAACCTGACAGGTGGTATCACTGGGATCATAGAAGCCATAAGGAGGTCTAGAATTCTGAGGAATTCTAAGACTGAAGCCTGTGTCAGATGAGTATAGTTCAGGAATACTTCCTGATAAGTTTCCACTTTGCTTTTAGGTAAAAAGGCTTTTTGGATGAGAGTGTCTTTAAGGCACCCTAAAAACACAATCCTGTGCAACAGAGTCAGGTAAGATTTCTGTATATTTATCTGAAACACCATATGGGATAGGAATAAGGAAACCTTTGTCAAGGACTCCTGGAATCTGGGCAAAGATTCTGCACAAATCAGACGTCATGTAAGTAAGGAAAAATGTGGATACACAGTAGCCTGCAGTGAGCCATCACAGGAATTAGGCACTTTGTAAACACTCTCAGTGCAGTAGAGAACCCAAAGAGTAATGCAAAGAACTGATAGTTGAGCTAGATCCACAATATCTTAAGAACCTCCTGAATTTGTATGCTGTTGGAATGTGTTTGTAAGCATCCTTGAGGTCTAAGGTTACAATAACAAAGTGATCTGGGGGGAAGAGCTAACACTGACTGCAGTATCATCAATGTCCATGAGTGCTCCTTTTTTGGGACCAGAAACATTCGGGAATAAAAGCTTCTTCCTAAGTGTTCAGCAGGACCACGTTCTAGGACACCTGCTTGTAACATAGGTTCACTGGGTTCATATTATATAAGCTAATGACCAACAGGGCCTTTATAAGCCTAACCATGAAGTTCAACCCAATTGTGTCCCTATGTATCATGGGCATTTATTAGGAGGGAGTATGCTAGTTAGGATGTTTCTAGAGGTTATGTGGAGGGCTAGTTTGGACATTACTGTCTGCCTCTGTCTACCAGAGAAATGGGAGGCAGACCCAGGGTGAATTTCTGATTTCCCATCCATTAGTCAAGGTTATGTTTAAATAGGGTTAGGGATGGGCTCTGCTTCACATGGATGGAGTCTGTTCCAGAGCAAGAGGATCCTCTGAGACACAGATCTGTCTCACCAACAGGTCTTATTTATGTCATAAGCAAAATTTAAATCCTTACATCCAGTGGTTCTGATGCTTTTTGCAAAAGCTCCATCATCATATGTTTTGGAGTACCTGGGGGAACAAGTCTGTTTGCTTTGGCAGGTGGGAGAAGCACCCTGAAAGGAGGAGGAGATTGCCAACTATAATCTTCCTGAATCACCTTTAAAAACCCATCTGTCCAAAATTATTTGACACCTAGCCAGAGCACTGAAGGACAGATGGTTTGAAAGTGGAGTGAAAATAGGGGTAGGAGAATGGGAAACGGTGACCAGGTCTCTGGCATAGTCATTCTGAAGCTGTTGTCTAATGCTTTTTTGGGAAACCCCTTTGTTTCTTGTTTGGGGTTGTTAGCCTCCTGCCATTTTCTTTTGGGTCCCTGCTTGCTATTAGGCGCATTCTCTGCTTGTTCTATCCTTTGAAAGGGGTAGAGGTTTAGAAGGGAAGAATTTGAGGACCTTAAAAATCCTAAAAACCCTCTACATAAACTTACCTCTGTCATTCTATTTTTGAGCACCTCAGTAGCAGCAGGCTGAAACAAAACTTCTGAGTCTAGAGGATAACTCAAAATCTCTGACTTTGTCATCTGAAAAGTTTTAGTTAAATACCCAAACAAATCCCCTCAAAACAGTAGCTGAAGCAGAACAATGGGAAACACTATCAGCTCAATCATGCACACTCTTTAAGGCATATTTAGAAACTTGAGGTGACTTAGACACAATGTGATTCATATAAGGCCTACCTTCATGTGTCAGGGAAGAAGAAAATTCTTCCAAGCTTTTAGCGCACTTCAGAATGAACTTCCATATATAGACCTGGTATTAAAATTTCTGAAGGCTAATGTGGCAGAAGAAAAGTCTCTTGCCCTGTCTGTACAACCATCTCCCCTCCTTATCCCCAAGAACTGGGTTGTGGATGCAAAGTGCTTTTTCACTAAGCTGTAAGAGTGATTGTAGCAGGATCAGCTATAAGATGAGAATACAATTCTACACAATTTATCTGCTTTTTTTAGGAACTGATGGTAGAAAATTAGGAGCATTACAGGCAGCTTTTAATACATCCTCCAAAGCAAGCAAAATAGGAGGAAGTGGTGCAGAAATGTGGAATTATTTTTCAATTGCATCATAATATCTGCCCAGCTCTAGGAGAACATCTGTTTGTTCCCAAGCAAATACATCCTTCAGTCTGGAAACAGTCTCATTAAAGGAGAATTGGTATGACTTTGGACTCACTTTCCATACAATCAGAGTGGGCTACAGAATCCTGAGGTGAGTAAACCCTGTCTCCATCAACATCGGATTCATCAGAAAATGTATCCTTTACCTTAGAAAGAGGAGTAGCAGTATTAGAAGAAGGCAGATAGCACCCAGAGCTGACTGACTGTAATAAACTCCTGGCTAGGGTACTAATAATAATATAATATAATAATATTATTTTCATAGACCAGAACCATTTCTTTATTTTCAGTACAACTTTCTTTCTGTTTCATTTTTCTAGGAACTTCCTTAAGGGATGACTGGCTGAAGGCAGCATACCATCCCAAAGAAAAAATGTCTTTCCATGGACACCTCAAGAATATCCACTTGAAGTATATCTCGTACCCAAATTGGATAGTTCTCCTATGCCAAAGGAGGCCACTGGAACAGCCACAGAGGGCGTGTCTGACCCCTTACCTGTACTGGATAGCAAGGCTTCACCAGAGGGATTCTGGGAAATAGATGTGTACAGTCACCCACTGTTGACTGAGGCACAGTAGTAGCCACAAGGTAGGCACAGACTAATGTGTCAATTATTTTTTTTCTTTTTTAGATACATTAAAAGGACAAGCATGGCCAGGGTAAGAATCCATGCTGTAGCTGAGAAAGAAATCTATTTGCTGGTAAGGTATGAATTCCCCGCAAGGTAAGTTGTCACTAGTAAGCATAAACAGCACACAACCCTTCCAGTCTAATCAAATGTATCCCACAACAAAGTAACTCAAACAGCACACAATAATTCCCTGTCAAAAGATAGACAGAATTAAATAAATTAGCCACCCTATAAAATAGTATGAAACTAAGTAAACTAAATATAAGTAGATACATTCACATGCAATCCCATTGTTTCCTGGAAAATACTTTCTGACTGTCAGAAACACTTTTAAAAACAAGAAATACACTTAAATATAGATCAAGGGCACTAAATGACAATCAAATCCTATAAAGCAATCCCTAGAGAGGCAATAACAGCAAGGTGCCTTTAAAGCTGGTATTTGTAAAGTGACATTTCACTGTTTACCATAAAAAAGCAGAAACATTAAAAAATATTCAAAATATAATTTATATGTGTGGTAGAGGTATCCCAAAAGGGTCTTATCTATCTGAAAGGAAGCCTTGGCCAATTGCTACACCTGAGAAGTCTCAGAGATCTAGCTGCATCTGCATGTGGCACTAAGAAAGTACTAAAGATTTTAGTCACTTTAGTTGGTTTTATAGTTCCTTCCAAAACTTATTTGCCTTTGGGCATCCATAGTGACTGCGTGGGAGGGGTTAAAGCTTTGAGAAACTGACTGGGTGCTGTATCCTTGATAGTATACAACCCATCAGCTACAGCAGCAATTAGAATGATGAAAGTCTGTGAAAACATGTCTGCAGAAGTGAAGAAATATATCTGCTGTCAAGGGTTTCTTTGTGTTTGAACTACTGAAGTATAATTCTCACTGAGTACTTCCAAGATGGCTGCACATTGAGTAACATCTTAACTCTAGCTCGCCTAGTATGAAAACAGAAACTCAACTGAGAAGTCCGGTAGACTTTTGTGCTTATGTCTAAATTTCAGCAACTGGCTAGTAAGTGTACTGCCTGGATCCCAGGAAAAAAGAAATCAGCTACAAAAAGTGAGGAAGAAACATTGACTGGGGAACGTTCTGCAGCTGTTCTGCAAAAAAGCAATGCAACCTCCAGACATGACTTCCAGTAACCTACAGGAAGATATGAGACAACTGCACACAGACCTGGTTAAAATAAACAAAACACTGATGGAGTATATCAACACAAGCAACAAAAGGCTGGAAAAAATGGAAGAGGTTTTAAACAGATATTCAGATGAGGTGATAAATCTGCAAAATCAGAGGTTGAAATGAAGAAAAGGCTGGCTGAATATGAGGCTGCTCACGAAAAGATATTTAAAAATAAATAATAGAATTACAGGACAGAGCACATAGGGAGAACTTGAGATTTTCAGCCATACCAGAGAAGCTGGAAGGAACAGACTGCATTAATTTTATGAAAGCACAAATAAGCAACTGGACTGGTATTCTACAACAGGGGTGGTTAGTTGAAAGGGTACAATGTGTGCATTCTCCAAACCTGACTATGAGAAATCAACCTAAACCTTTAATACTAAAGAAGCAATCCTACCAGCAGAAGGAGTTGATTGTAACAAAACTTTAGCAGAAGGAGAAAATACTAAAAGTGGAAGACAGCAGAGTGTTTGTGGAGAATGATTACTCATTGTACACCAGGCAGAAGAGGAGTAAATTCATTCCACTATTCATGGACATAGGTGTGAGATTCAAACTGCTGTACCCACCTATCTTAAAGGTATTCTTCCCTAGAGGGACAAAATCATTTTTTATGAAATAAATGCTAAGGAGGAAATACAAAAGTTTCACCAACAAAAAGTGAGTTGTGAAACAGAAGGAGATTCTGCTTCTTGTTCTTCAGTTGAAAACCTGAAAACGAGCAAACAAACTGGCACAACAAGAGGTCCTGGTCAAAGCAAAGCCCAAAGCACAAAGTAATATTCCTTAACGCAAATTTATTGTGGAAAGACAACAAGCGTTTTTGCTACTCCAAAAGAGAGAAGCTTCATCAGAGAAGTACAAAAAGGGCACCAAAACCTTTTTGAACCTAAGTAGCAGTTGATACATTACATCACTTCCTTTCAATTAAAATGGAACAATACACTTAAAAGGGCAATACCAAGTAAAAGAAACAGAAATACATAGTTGAGTAACTCATCAGTTAATAGTAACATGGTTTATATACACAGAAAATATTTAAAAAGCTTTAATGAGAAACATAGAATTAGATAAAGAGGTTTTTAGTAAATGTAAAAACAATGTTAGTGAACGTTGCCTAAGCAACCCAAATCCAGTGGGTAATTAGATCAAGAGGATTAATAGTAAAAACATAAAGTTTAAAAATATAAAAGTAACTATTTGTTATTTTGTAATAGAGTTAAGTTAAGTCAACCCAACTAGTAGGTAAGGGCAAACAAGAACTGAACAAAATATTCTCAATATAAGCATCATCTCAGAAATGCCTTGAGTTTAAGAACAGGTGCAATATTGCAATTCTCATTTAAACCCGGGTTATTAAAGGCATCAAGTTTTAACTGCCATTCCAATTCACGGTTTTCAAGAACCAGTGAAGTAGGGCCACCTCTAATAGATACTGGTACATGATCAATGCCCATGAATGTGAAACTGTGCCCTGGGTTACACGTAACATGCTTAGCCAATGCTTTTTCAGTTTTACCTTTTTTGATGGCATAGCAATGTTGGTAAACACGCTCCTTAAATTTTCTGTCGGTTTTTCCGACATAAAACGCAGGGCAACACACACAGAAAGCAATGTACACTATAGACTTTGTTTCACAATTGATTTTAAATTTGATATCAAATTTTCTATCCCTAATAGAAAATGTGGAACCAACACGAATTACATTACACCAGTTACACATTCCACAAGAAAAAGTCCCTTTAAGTCTATTATAGGGATGAAGATGTGAGTAAGTATTCCTCTGTAACAGTTCCTTTATATTCATTCCCCTTTTATAAACAACATGAGGTCTAGTACCTGATTTTTCTAATAATAGTGGATTACTTTCAATGAAAAACCAATTTTTCTGTATAATCCTCAAAATCTGATTAGAATTACTGTTGAAAGTGGTGATAAAACTCAAAGGGGGGATGGTCAAGCCTTGTACAGTAGTTAACTCAACTGTTGTACCCGGATTACTCATCTCTTCTTCATTAATGACAAGAGCCTGTTCAGTTGTTCCAACTCCTTTCTCACAGTTAAGGAGAGGCTTAAAATAGCCATTAGATCTCTTAAGCTCAACCTCACTAAGTAGAGCCTCAAACATAACCTGAGGGTAACCTCTATTAATAAAAAGTTGTTTCAGGAAGTTACACTCAGAAGTGAAATCGGAAAGCTTACTGCACATCTTTACTGCCCTCACCAGTTGACCTTTAACAATGGCTCTTTTTTGTTTGTAAGGGTGAGAGCTGGAATAGTGTAAAAAGGAGTTGCAGTAAGTAGCTTTCCTAAAGATGGAAGATTGAAGGCTAGAAATAGTTGAATCTTTAGTCAATTTCACATCAAGGTAGTCAATGCTTTCCTTAGAAAAATTATAAGTAAACTTGAGGAAAGGTGTAGTTGTAGTTAAGAAGTCCACTAATGACTCTGCTAGTGTGGCCTCACCTTCGAAGAGGATGAAAACATCATCCAAAAATCTCGTATAATAATGGATGTGTTTCATCCAATCTGGATTGTTGAAAAGGAAATTTTTCTCCCAGTGTGCCATAAAAAGATTGGCAACACTGGCACCGCAAGGGGAGCCCATTGCCACACCTTGAGTTTGCAAGTAGATAGATCCGTCAAAGGTGAAAAAGTTGGACGTGAGAACTATATCTAATAGTTCAGTGACGTTGTCGATCTCAACCTTAGGTGCTTTAAGTTCGTTAAGGAGCAAACAAATCCACTCAACCGCTTCTTGGTGAGGGATTGAGGTGTACAAATCGACAACGTCAATGGTGAGGAAGTTGTAATGGTTGTTAAAAGGAATACTGTTAATGTAGGTCAAAAAAGACCAAGAGTCCTTACAAATGCTGGGTACCAGTTTAATGTATTTGGAGAGCAAAAAATCAACATATTTAGAACATGGATAGGTCATAGAAGATCTTCCATCTATTAACGCTCTCATAGGGGGGTCACTGCTATTCTTGTGGTCCTTTGGTATTCCAAACATTACCGGTACTTTTGGTGAAACAATGTCTATATATTTGTATGTGTCCACATCAATTCTTCCTAGAAGGTAAATGTCCCTAAAGTAACCTCTAAGTCTGTTTGAGCAACTGTTCATTTCATTTAGTGATGCTGGTCTATAAGCTTGAGAATCAAGAACCTCAAACATTCTTTGAGTGTACTGGTCATTTTCAAAAATGACTAACCCACCCCCTTTATCCAGTTTAATAATTCTCACAGGGGAAGCACATAAGTTGTTAAGAGCTTCAAATTGGACCTTAGTGATGTTAGAAGTATTTTTTGTACTTCTACAAAGGAAGTCCAAGTGACGAACGTCAGGTTCGCAAATGTTCTTGAACATTCTTAAGCCAAGGTGTAAGGGGGGGGTTGAAGGTACTCGATAGGGTTAGTGAATTGTTCAGAACATTCACCTCATTGTTGAAAAGCAGCCTTAAATTGAGTTTTCTGACATAGCATTTTAAATCAATCAACAGTTTGGCTACATCAAACTTCTTAGAAGGCACAAATGTGTTACCTAGTGCCAACAATTCGATGAGTTCAGGTTCCAATGACAGTGATGAAAAGTTATAAACCTTAAAATCACCTCTACTATTAAAAAGAATATTAGGTGATTGAATATTTTCATCATTGTTACTAGGACTAATTATCTGTTCCAGTTTCTGTTCCTGCCCTTGTTGTGAGTTTTGTTGTGATTCCCTAAAAAAACGGAATTATCACTAACATTGTAAGTGGAATCGCCAAAGTTTATAGAATTACTAACATGGCCATCAGGGCCATCAGCCTTTTTGCGGTTCCTATTACTACGTCTAAGACCACCTTCCTGTTGGACAGTTACTGCTGTGGAGTCAGTGTTATCTGATATAACCCCATTTCTATTAGCATCAACTTTGTTAATAGCAAGGTCATCATTTACATTTTGACTATTAACTTTAGACAGTTTAGGGTAGGCCCTGTTTTCTTGGTATGCACATCTGTCCCTAAAGAGTTTTTTAGACTTATTAGTCTTGATCTTGCTCATAAAAGCATCAACACTTGAAAAAATGCGATTATAATCAAACTTAAACTTGTAAAAGTCAATATGCAGTTTGATGTCATTGTCCAGTAAATTGACCTCATTCGTTAACTTCTCAATATTTAAAACATAATATTTAATAATAAGTTCCAATAGCTGTGCCCCTTGTTTTTGAAACAGCACAACCAAGTCAGTAAGAAAGTCAGAATCTGGAATTAAGTTAGAAGGAACAAACCCGTTCCTCAAACCCTTAGGGACAATGTCTTCATTAAGGCATTGTCTAAAATAAGCAACTTCCAACTGTAATTTTCTTAATTTAAGTACCTTATTATCAAACAGCTTCAGCTTGCTTAGAATGTCATCTTGTTTAGTTAGAGACACAGATGTCGCACCGGTAGATCCTTCTGTAGAGGCTTTAGAAACACAAACAAGTCCCCAGTATCGTCAATCCAGTCGGCCAAAGAAGAAACACCAATAAGTGCAGGTCCGTTAGTATTGGGAGCAGGAAGTCCATTCTGTAAAGCCGCATTTTGAACTGCATGATTATCTGAAGCGGGTTCTGTACGCACGGGCTGTGCTGGCGGCAAGGAACACTGTTCGATGTCTCCCTTACGTGCAGTTCCCTTTGCGCTAGTTGAAAGAGTTGGTAGAGAAGTAAATGCGTGTACCGGACGTCTTTCAATATGATCCAACCGCTCATTCAGCGAATCAAGTCTCTGGGACACAGCCAGAAGTAATTTACTGATATCCACATTATCTTTGGGTTCAGAACCGAATAAATTAGGGCTTTTTGGGCTAGGCACAAGATCAGAAGCCATGGAGAACAAACTGTTGAAAACCTGAAAACGAGCAAACAAACTGGCACAACAAGAGGTCCTGGTCAAAGCAAAGCCCAAAGCACAAAGTAATATTCCTTAATGCAAATTTATTGTGGAAAGACAACAAGCGTTTTCGCTACTCCAAAAGAGAGAAGCTTCATCAGAGAAGTACAAAAAGGGCGCCAAAACCTTTTTGAACCTAAGTAGCAGTTGGTACATTACATCACTTCCTTTCAATTAAAATGGAACAATACACTTAAAAGGGCAATACCAAGTAAAAGAAACAGAAATACATAGTTGAGTAACTCATCAGTTAATAGTAACATGGTTTATATACACAGAAAATATTTAAAAAGCTTTAATGAGAAACATAGAATTAGATAAAGAGGTTTTTAGTAAATGTAAAAACAATGTTAGTGAACGTTGCCTAAGCAACCCAAATCCAGTGGGTAATTAGATCAAGAGGATTAATAGTAAAAACATAAAGTTTAAAAATATAAAAGTAACTATTTTTATTTTGTAATAGAGTTAAGTTAAGTCAACCCAACTAGCAGGTAAGGGCAAACAAGAACTGAACAAAATATTCTCAATATAAGCATCATCTCAGAAATGCCTTGAGTTTAAGAACAGGTGCAATATTGCAATTCTCATTTAAACCCGGGTTATTAAAGGCATCAAGTTTTAACTGCCATTCCAATTCACGGTTTTCAAGAACCAGTGAAGTAGGGCCACCTCTAATAGATACTGGTACATGATCAATGCCCATGAATGTGAAACTGTGCCCTGGGTTACATGTAACGTGCTTAGCCAATGCGTTTTCAGTTTTACCTTTTTTGATGGCATAGCAATGTTGGTAAACATGCTCCTTAAATTTTCTGTCGGTTTTTCTGACATAAAACGCAGGGCAATAAATTTGCGTTAAGGAATATTACTTTGTGCTTTGGGCTTTGCTTTGACCAGGACCATCTTGTTCTTCAGTAATAAAAACAACAGAGAGACTGTACCTGTGAAACCTTTTCCACTGTTTCAATGGAAAATGTTGGAGCGAAGGAAGGCAGCACAAGAGTTGACTAGATGAATTGTGAGTACGTTGGAAATGAAGCACAGAAAGGATTTTGGAGATGGAGATGAACAGTAATAAAACCAGCAACTCAATGTGGGATTACAATGCAATAATTATATTTGTGAAATATGACAGAACAAGAAACTTGGAAAATATTGTACTTTTTCAGAATTTGTTGGATTGTGAGGGACTCTAAAATATATGCCCAACTTCATGTCATTAATGTTCAGAAAAATGCTTTGGGGAGGGGAAGAGAGGGGAGAAAGTTAACTGTAAGTAAAGAAAACATTTTTTCTTAATAGTACTATTTTTGTGGTCCATGGTTTTCTTTGCATGCTATAAAGTTTTCTCAGTTATTTGTAAGTGTAATGGGGATTTTAAAAAGGTGCTACTGTTCTTTGTTTTCCTTTCTTTCTCCATTCTCTCTTTCTTCTTGTTCAGTTTTAAGAAATGCAGGCACTGCAATGTAAAAAGCCTTGTTAAAAGAGCATGACAAAAGAAAATACATTTTCCTCAGTTTTGCATGGTGGAATGACTGGTTTAAGGACCTTAGACTCTTTAGTAACAAGATTTAAGTGAAAACAAGTAAATAAAAAAAGAATATTGAATATTAAGGTCTTTTTTCTCGCAAATGAATGTATGCTTAGTAGCAATTCTGTATCTGGCCTTCATGTCTCCATGGAAACAATCTAATAAAGAAAATTTGGCTGTCTGGGTCTCATGTTTCCATTGAGAAAATCTGATAAAGAGAATCTGGTTACAGTCTGGTGGAGAGTGACTGACTAGGAAAAAAAGAAAAGAAAAACGAAACTGGATAGGAGATAATATTCTCTGAAAGCATTCAGGGGGTTTTCCCAGCTGGGAGAGCTATAAAGATAAGACAAAACCAGTTAGCATTTAGTAGAACCACAGGCTGCACTATGCGTCTTAGCATGGATAACCTGTCTTTTAGGTTAACTCAAGTCTATCAGTGTGGCTGTCAGTCTTGGACATTTGTTCCTATTAGGTGGGTAAATTTCAATATTTGAAGAGGTACATAGATTTGTGTGTTAATATTAAATTAATAGGTTTTAGTGGGGTATTGAGGGTTTGGTTGTTTTTTGTTTGAGGGCTTTCAATAAAACAAAAAGCTTTGTAAGATGTGACATAGGTTCAAATGGATATGACAAGAAACAACTATATAAAAGTTCAACCTGAGAAACAGTGTATGCATGTAACACAAAAGCTGGAACTAGACAGTTAATAAAAAATGTATTATACATAAAAGTTGGGAATAATAACTTTTTAATACAATGATGATTTCTGTGAAGTCTTTAAATGTCAATGGTCTCACAGATAAATACAAAAAAGAAAGAATAATGAACTATATTAAAAATGTAGAGTGTAAATTGTTTTGTTACAGGAGACACACTTGGAAAGAAATGGACATGTGAATTTAGTAAAGAAAGGTTTTCAGGATGATTGTTCAGTGGTATATCTGGGACAAAGGAAAAGAGGAGTACTTATATTAATTGCAAGAGGAGCTCCAATAGTATTAGAAGAGGTGATAAAAGAGGATAAAAAGATAATAATGACAGATTTGTAGTGCTAAGGGGCTACTGGCAAAGGAGGATTATACTGGTATCTATTTATATTCCACCTAATACTGCTATAATGGAGCTTAAGAAAGTTCTGGGAGAAATAATCAGTTTTCAGCAAGAAATATTACCTATTGCTGTAGACTGGAATTTGATTTGCAGCAGTGAAAATGTGTCTGGTGGGCCCAGAAGGGGAAAATATAACAAAGGAGGATATATTTTTGAAGAAATTTATGAAAACATTTGGCATGGAAGATGTGAATTCAGTAATAGGAGATCTGAGTGAATTTACCTATTATTTCCCCAAGATATAAAAACTGGACTAGGCTAGAGAGAATTTAAATTTAACAGGAATGTGTGCATTTAATTGAAGGTCTTGATACACACTCAATAACTATTTCAGATCATGTGCCAATAATAACTAAAATAAAAACACGGTAATGAAATAAAAATGAGACACTGGTACTTTCCCATCTATCTGTTGAAAAGAGAATAATTTAAGGAATGGGTAGTAGAGATTATTTATGAGTTATTTGAGAGTATATAAATGAATTCTGAAAATATAGCAAAGGAGTGCAATAAAATTAGGGTGGAGTTTAAAAATAGGATGGAAACAAAAAAGGGAGCTATGGTTAAGAAGTAACAAAAATTATTTAGAGGGACTGACAAATGTTAATGTATTGATTGACCGCAGTGGTGCAGCAGTTAGTGTTGCCACCTCACAGCAAGAGGTTCTCTGGTTCAATTCTCAACTGGGGTACCTTCTGTGTGGAGTCTGCATGTCCTCTCTGTGGTTGTGTGGGTTTTCTCTGGGTGTTCCAGTTTACTCCCTCATCCCAAATACAGCTGTAGGTGGATTGGACACTCTAAATTAGTCGTAGGTGTGAGTGTATGCATGCATGTGCCTTCTGTGGAAGGTTGGATGCCGAGCTGGCAACTCAACACTGTAAAACTCCACTGTCAATCTTTCTGTGGACTGTTGTTCCACTGTGGTGACCCCTAATGGGAAACGCCAAAAGGAGAAAAAGAAGAAGTCAAATGTTAATGCATTGCAAAATATGGGAAATCTCACAGAACAAGAGGATCAAATGCAGAATGCTAAGCAGAAAATAAGGGATTACCTAAATAATATACATGAGTTTAGAAAGATTGCTGTTAAGCAACTGTTTTTGATAAGAACACTAGAGCACAAATTTTTTTAGCACAATGACTCAGACAACAGAAAGTAGAAAGGTCCATCACCAAGCTTAGGGAGCCTATAACAAGGAAAGTAACAATAGATCCTGTAGAGATATTATAAATATTTCAGAAATTCTATGAAAGTTTGTATAAAGCAGAGAAATAAGGAAATCAAGAAAAGATACAAATGGAAATGTTTATGAATGAATTAAATATGCCAAGGTTAGAGGTAGATGAGGCTCAATTACTAACAGTTAGGATAGGAGGAGATAAGATAAAAATTGCGATGTATAACCAATCTACATAGGTTCATAGGTTGGTATTAGGCTATTGGCCCTAGGGTCTATACAAGCCTAGCCATAACAATTCCCTGGCTATTTCTTCCCACACTATTTGCTTTACAGGAAAGTCCCCAGGAATAGATGGTATTCCTGTGGAAGGTTGGAAGCTAGGAGGGAAACAAAACTGATAAAAATCTGGAAGGTTTTGTTTAACAGCATTTTAAGAGGAGAAGAAGTACCAACATCCTGGAAGAAAGCGGTGGTAGTTGTAATACATAAAGAGGGTAAAGATCCATCAGATCCAGCTTCATACAGGCCTATTTCAATACTAAACCATTATTATAAAGTAACAAATGTCTATAGTGGCTAAACAAATAGCAAAAGTAATGATATGGATCAATGTGGTTTTGTGAAGGAAGGCAAACATTTGACAACATTAACAGAACATTGATGATCCAGAGGGAAACAGAATGTAAGAAAATACCATTGTTGTTGGTGGATCTTGATGCAGACAAAGCATTTGAGAGAGTAAGTTGGGACTTTAGGAGCAGGACAATGGAAGCATTTGCAGTTCCCCAAAAAATTATTAAGTTGATTAGGAGGACATATGAGGGATTGGAGGCAAAAATTAAAGTGGGCGGGGTCTTCTATGATAATTTCTCCCTGAGCAGAGGAACCAGGCAGAGGTGTTCTCTTCCCCTTTGTTATTTGCATAATATTTAGAACTATTTACAAAGAAAATAAGAGACTCGATAATTCAAGGATATAATTGGTATGATAGTCGAGAAAAGTT
>NC_056741.1:728648009-728680509 GCF_019279795.1 Protopterus annectens | reverse complement strand
TTGTCTGAGGAGCATTGGCATTTAGCAAGTGTCAGAATATAGGCTTTTAGCTGAGAACAGAATAGGGTGTTTTGATGTCAGAGGGGATAGATTCACATAATTTGGGGGCAAGCAGGGAAAGCAGTGGTCAGTACAGGGAAGTTTAGTTTTAGGTGGCAGAAAAGAGGTAGTATTTTGGCTTTGATTTCTGAGACCGTACTAGGCTGATTGTCTTATTAGTTTAGCTCCAAAGGGAGGGGTTGTTTTGCTGTTTAGAAACTTGAGAATTTATGAGCCTAGTAGAAGGCCTATTCTTTTTTTCATTGGTGACCAGGTGGCTCTTTCCATTGTTTTGTAGTGGTGCTCCTGCTTTGGGGTGGTAGTTATGAACTTGTATGTGTTATTAGTGATTGTTTGGATTATGGTACAGTTATGTTTGGATGTGGATGCCACTCAGAGTAGGCCATATTCCAACTGAGATAGTTACTGTTGCTTGGTAAGAAAGGGGAAGTTTTTTTTTTTTACCCAAAAGATTAGTATGCTGATCTATTTCCCTGTATTGTTTATGTAGGTAGTATATGTGCTTTCACCTGATGTACTTGCTGACTATCAAGCCTCAATTATCAATCAAGCTCAATCATTCCCCTATCCTGGGTATCTCGCAGAGAGCTGTCTTGGGGAGACCATCAGAGATTTATGGGGAAGTTATCCTACAGATTGTCTCAACAGTGGTATGTGCCCTTGTTGACAACTTGGCGATGGGTACATATTTATTATCACCCTAACCTCTCCTCTAGGTGGGAGATAAGTGACCCCCATCACTGTGGAAGTCACTATGCACTCCAGTACACCCAGGATGAGGGCTACCGTATTCATGGCTTGATGGCTGAATGCCAAACATTGGGCCATCCTTTGCATTGCCACCCTTGTTCTGATGGGTTTTGGCACTGGACAGTTCCAGTCTACCCCGCTGAGGATGCATATGCCCATCCTGCCCTTGTCAGGTCCAACAGTAGCCTGAGCCACTACTCAAACTCAAGTCACCTGGATTATAGTCAGGGCTACATCCCTGTATGCCAACAGATATGGTTTTATCTTGAAAGTAGTTTAATCAATGCTGGTCTTATTTTGTATCTAATATTTTTTTTAGTGTTCATACTATTGCCTGTGCAAGAGATCCATGGTGGTGCAGTGGTAGCATTGTTGCCTCACAGCAAGAGGTTCTCACATTCGATTCTCGGCTGGAATGTGGGGAGTGCCTTCTGTGTGGAGTCTGCATGTCCTCCCCACGGTCGAGTGGCATTCTGAAAGACATGCGTGAATAGGTGTGCCTTCGTTGAAGGTTGGGCGTCGAGCTGGCAACTCGGCACTGTAAAAATCTACTGCCAATCATTAGCGGACTGGAGTTCCACTGTGGCGACCCCTAACCAGGAAAAGCCGAAAGACAAACAACTATTGCCTATGCAAGCATTCATTCTGATCATCTGTACACTTATGCAAATAATATGCCATTCCAAATACTATATTATAAATGAAATTATTAAAATGTTACTACTTCTGATCATGAAAGTGTCAGCAAGATTTATTAACAAGTATGTAAAGTAAGTTATGTTCCCAAGATATTCTGTCTTTCCTTTCACTAGAGCTCTGTAAGCAAGTAGTGCTACATACTAAAAAATAAGTGTCTAAAAGTGAGGAACCATTGGCTTCAAGTATTGTTTTAGTGTTAAAATGTCTACATTCCGCTGTAAGAAACCTGTTCTCTAAATGTTACACAAGCTATTTTGCATAGTCATTTCATTAAATCAGAATTCAGAATGCTCAGGTCCTGTACTTTATGAACCCTGACTTATGTCCCTGATCTGAGTGATGCAACTGACCCTGGTTCTGATCTGTTGCAACAGATAATCAAACATATGCTCTAGCTGATACTGTGATTCCTCTTCTGAACCAACAGGCTCACTATGTCTCTCATAGCTCTCAACCTCTTAGCACAAAAAAACTGGACAAAACCAAAAAAATGGTTGACAAAGCCTCAAAAATAAGGACAAATTGTAAATATCTCTCTTATAAGCTTAGAAAGTTGCTAGAATAAAAAGATCTTGTGTTACCATGCATTTTCTGAAGTATATGAAGTGTGAAACTCAAATGACTGTCATTATTTAGTGAATTTGTTCCTCACTGATTCATCACAAAATCCAGAAAATCACAAATTTTATGAAGAACAGACCACAAATATGAGAAAAAGTCTGGACATTCTGAAAAAATCTGCACATTTGAGAAGTATGATTGCTCTACTGAGTATTACCCATAATGCAATTTACAGACTTGTTATCCCCTTTGTACTTAGGTGCTTATGTAATCTGTCTCTCACTATTGAAGTATTGTATTGCATGTAGTTGAGTGAGGAAATCACTTTTATCTTGTCCATGCTTCAGCTGTTTAACTATACAGCCACCTCTGGTGTAGCTTTATACTGAGTATATTTACTTTCTGTAAGTACCATTTGGTATTTGTCTCAGCTGCACTAACTGAAATTTTTCATTTACTGTTTACAGTATTATTTTGTACAATGACTTTTGTACTCATGCACTATGCACCTGAATCTAGACTTTATGGTGTCTCACTGTGTTAAAAAGGCAACAACCTGGCAGTAGTATCCATATTAGGGTAATAAACTGCAGCTCAGCTTTGTCTTTCAACTTTGATAGACTTTTCTAAGGCCTTGATGTGGTTAACTACAGAGTACTGATGCACAAACTTTGTGTCCTACATTACACACTGAGAAGTACTTAGCTGGTTTGAAACTTACCTACACAACACAGCACAGACCACATGCTGAAATTCTACCTTCTTTTACAGATTCAATACCAACACTTAAGTCTTTGATCCTCTATTATTTACCATCTTCACCAACAATATGTACCTCCACACAGCAGGTCTAAAACTGTTACAATGAGGCAACAGCTCTACAATTCTTTCTAATGCCCAAAATATACACCTTATTACCTCTCCAGTACAAAACTCTGCACTACATTGCTATCCTGCCTCTCAGGGTCAAAACTATTAATTAACAAATGGAAAACTAAACTCATGATACTTAGCCCCACAGTGAAAGCAGCCTGCACTCCTCCAGTCTACATAGATAGTATCCCCATTGAGACAGTCAGTCACTACAAATATCTGGGCTTAATTATAGACCACAAATTATTTTAATAAGCATAGTGACTACACTATGTAAGGCATTCACCAAAGGCTTGGTCTCTTGTATCAAATAAAACATGGCTTAATATCCATCACAAAAAAAATCCTTGCCAATTCACTACTCATATCTAAATTATTCTATGGTACTATATCTATTAACAGTCTTAAAAACCACAATCCATAAAATGGAATCCACTTACTATAAAATGCTTACACAACACAAAATGAACTCACATGTTGCATGGATGATGAAGTCATACACTATGAATGCCCATTCCCACCCTCTCATATTATGCAATACAGAAGTGACAGGATCTTCTGTTCTTCCAACAAGAAAATACTATTTTGTAAAAAGACCATTTCGAGAATATGCCATAGAGCCCCATGCCACTTCTTACATTAGTCATAGAATTCCTTACCTCAACATCTACAAATACTTAACTTCACAAATTTTAAAAGTACATTTAAATTATTTATAAACTTTGTAGTGTGCTGTCCCAAATGTGCTGTCATTTGACCTCCCAGCTCTGCAAACTCAGCTGGATCTTAGCGTAACACAAATACCATTATAATACATTTGAGGTGACACTGTTTTCTTGGCCTATCAGTGTTCTCTTCTGCCTATTCCTTATGACTGCCAGTCTGCATTCCCTCTGTCCTCCCACCCTTAACTAAATCACTTATTAAATCTATCTTTAATCTGATGCTCAACACACTTCCTTTACCCACCTCTCTCTTCCATCTAAAGAGTTCAGTGATTATATTGCATATATTTCATTGTTTTGTACATTTTGCAGAATGCCTTAAATCAGTAATATACTTGTATACTCTGCATTATATCTTTCAATCTGTAATCTATCTGTTTGGTGAACATTGCAATTTGCTGAATACTGTAATTAAAAAAAATTGTATTTGCCTATTCCTGAGTCACAACTGAAAATGGGCATTGTCCAGAAAGGGTAACCCAGTTGACAAACTAAAATAAATAAATAAATGCAGACATACATGCATACATACATACATACATAGACAAACACATAAATAAATAAAGCCATGCGTGCATACAATGTACATCTGAACAATTTATTTTTGCTTTCTATATCTTCCCTGTAACCAGGCAGTCATGCCAAGTTAAATCACAAAAAATAAATTATAATATGCTAACATAAACAATATAATAAAGTCTGTTGTATAAGCAAAATGCAGTCTATTTATTCTATAAAACCAATTTTATACTGCTGTTTTTTTCATAGAATCCTTGTTGCTGAATGTTTGCTAACTTGGAAAAATGTTTTAAACATGGAAAAGAAAAAATGATCTGAACAACTCTTTTTGTTAATATGAGGTCATCCACAGGCTATTCCACAAAGTATACTCCACAGTGGGAGTTCTCTTGTGAAATGTCACAGTGGGGAATCACCTTACTGATTGAAAGTCATCCATCTCTAACTTGCAACCACTGCATGTGCATCCATCCAAAGGAGACTGAGAGCAGCCATCTCTGCCTCCAAGAACCTGTGCAAGAATACCAATGTCCACCTTCTAGGTGGAGCTTATTCCCATGTGCTGTTTGTCCTGTACAATGTTCCCACACATTCAGTAGCTGGCACCAAGAAATGGGCATTGTCAGCAGACTTTTGTGTAGTATTCACTCAGCCCTATTCCCTGAATCTGGGGCATGAGTGTTCACAGTAAAATCCTCATCCATACTGTTACTTGTGAAGGAATACCAGTGTTAGCAGTAACTGACAAAATGCCGTCCCAAGTGAAATAGTGAAAAATTTGCATACACTGCAAGTCAAAAATAATGCACGCTATACAGTCACATGTGTCAGCCTGGTCCAAATGTGTTCCCATATGTTCAGGGGAGTAGTCTATAATCATGAGGTATCTAGAAAATAAATTATGAATGCAGGACATGAAAATAGATAGTACATGTCTCTGCTAAATATGTCTTTAAAAAGTGGGAAAGTGTCCTACTGACATAACCAATCATCCTGGGATGCAACAATATCAAAGCCACCATGAGGAAAGGTTCTTGAGAGTTCAGATCCTGAAAAGGATAGCAGTGAGGCTTTGCTGTCATATGTGACCTGCCTTGTAGGGGGCATTGCTTGTCTGAAGAATTCTGTGTTGTGGTGATATTCTATGCTTTTTAACATGTATTGTCAATCATTTTAGTGATCCTTGGACATTACTGTAGTAGAATCTTACTTTGGCCTCTGCCACAGCTGGCCATGCCGTCCCTGGTTGCCACCACCCCTGCCAATTAAAATGAGACTGTGGTCTCTCAGGACATGCAGGAGGACTACATTTTCTGCAGTGTTAAAGCATTCTTGCTGACATTGCCTAGCTGTTGATGTTATCCAGCCTACAAAATGTAAGATGCACAAGGATTACCATTGTATATGATATGAAACACAGTGATAATAGAATGCAATCATTCTACTCCTTCTTAACATATTAATGTAACAGTCAATATATATTTTAGGAAGTGAACAACAAGGTATAAGCACTGATATCAAATAAATATTTATCATGGGCTATGCACTAAAATTGTACACGGTGGTATGCTATTAGCTTATCGCTGTAATGGAAACTGTAGTGTGCAGTCTTTTTTTAAACACCTTTATTAAATTATCACTTAAGACGTAGGCAAACATATATTAACAGAAAAGAAAACAAACCATTTTAACATTTTTCCATTTAAATACAATATACATCACATATTATTTTCTTTGTTACTATCATCAGTCCAACATTACAAAAGTTGCTGAATTCCTGCCTTTCCTTAAATCTCACTTCTCCTCCTGAACATTATTATGCATATATTGTTCCCACAATTTCAGTTTCCTTCTATGTAATTTGCTCCTTCCCTTTTCTCATTGTAGTGTGCAGTCTTAAACATACCAGTCATAGCAGGACAGTAGAATGGCAAATAGCAAAAGTGTAGCAACACAAAACTTTCTGTATTTGGGCAGAGGATGAAATCTTCAAATGTGACTGGAGTGGAGGATTCATAATTCCTGCAGATCAACAAGTAGCCATGATGCTCATTAAGTGCCAAATGTTGGAGATTCAGGACAAAGCTCCAAAGATAGCAAAATTGAGCAGGAGGAATGTCAGCTGATTGGAATGCAGAATAAGGCAAGGAGATAAAATCTGAGATTGTTTAGGATTTCAGAAGATGAAGAAGGGTCAGATTTTGTGAATTACATGAAAATCAAAATGGCAGAATGGACAAGCTTTGCAAAATACTCATGGAGGATTGAAGTAGTAATACTAAAGTGATTGCCAGTGCAGGAAACAGATGTCCCCATTGGGTCTAGGCCACTACTGACAGAGTTTGTAATGTTATGAAAAGGAGCAGGCCCCCTTGCAGCTGCGACAACTTGATAGAAGGTTATGAGGTATCAAAGAAACATTGTTTCCATTTTGTGAATGCAATAAAAGAATGTAACTAAAGAAAGTTAAACTACAAATTGGCATTTCCTGCTTCCTTGAAAGTATTTTGGACTGGTGGGGTCGTGATTTTTGAAAACCGAAATGAAGCAACTGCAAAAATACAAGAATTACCAGAGCAATTGACAGTTACAGGATTAGAAGGAGAAGACAGATTGTTAGAATAACACGGATACTGCTAAAGAAATAGAAGATGAATGGGAAGAAAGTATATACATTAAGGAGATAAATTGAAATGTTTATGTGTGAATTCTCTAGAGCAAGATGGCTTGAAAAAATGGGTCTATATTATATCCTCGAAGAGGCCTTCCATAGAATGCCTCTTCATCGACCCTTAAATTGCAAAATCACAAAATGGCAAACATTCACATCAGCGATTTCTTTCCTGGGAAAGAAATCATTTGGCCATGCTTGTTAGTTTGCCGTTTTCCCCACTGTAGTGCAATCACAGAGTTGGTATATTTAGTTGGGGGGGGGGTGTAATGTTTGTAGTGATGTGTTTTTGTTTTAAGGTCAAGTGATTTCTTTCCCAGGGAATGAAATTGCTGATGTGAACATTCGCCGTTTGGTGGTTGCGCGATTTAAGGGTTGATGAAGAGGCATTCGATGGAACGCCTCTTCGAGGATATAATATAGACCTTGAAAAAACATGATGGTTCTACTTGAACTGTGTAGACCTAATAATATAATAGGAATTGCATTTTAACAGGATATTCCATGTTTGCTAGTCTAACTACCCAGTGCACTGTTGGGAAAGGGTAAACTATGACCTAGGTCCCTGGTGAGTGGAAAATGTTTATATTGTATAAATAACAAGAGTATTAAGATGTATGAGGGATACTCCATAACTATGTGGACAAACAAAATATGTTATTATAAATAAATAAATATTAAGTTAGAAGAACTGCATATATTTAGGTTAGCACTGAAATTGGTATATTAAGGTTGTTGTTGTTGTGTCTTTCGGCTATTCCCGGTTAGGGGTCGCCACAGCAGAACTCTGGTCCGCTAATGATTGGCAGTAGATTTTTACGTGCCGAGTTGCCAGCCCTGACGCACAACCTTCAACGAAGGTATGCCCATTCATGCATGTCTCCAGACAGAAGACGCTCTAACTGAGAATCAAACGGGACAATGTCTTACTGTCAGGCGACACGTATATTAAGGTAAGTTCAGTAAATATTTTTGAGCAAGTACTTGTACTGAGTGGGTTTTGTGAAGATAAACTGCTTAGGTGTCATAGAATATGGTGAATTATTACCTGTATGACTGAGCAATACTTTAGACTGAGCAAAAATTGTGTTTTTTTTTTTTTTAAAGTAAACTAATTTCACATTCTGGTATTTCTTTCCCATAAGCTAATACCTACATATACTTACTATATTCTGGATCCAATGTATCAGAATTGTTTGGAATTTACAGAATACAGTGAAGCATTATATGACTGATCAAGCCTATAGAGTGAAGAACACTGCAGAGCACTGAGAAGTACTAAACATATTGACATGACAAAATTACAAGAAAATGATGGGTACTTACATAATATTGCAACCAGGTTGCGAACAACTCAATCTTGATATATTCATATGCTGTTCATGTGGCAACAAAATTATTTAACGTTATTTTGTCAATTTCTAGGTTTATAAGTATTTAAAATCTATCCAAATGTTTAGGCTGTTGTCAATTACGGCAGAAACGTAATGTAAAAGGTATAACTGCTAATGTCCATTTTTATCTTGTTAGACGTACCGAGCATATTAGTGCAAACAGACATTAAACGGGCTCTTGTAGATAACTGCTGCTTCTCTTCCTACTGGAAGTGATTGCTCCACTGTACATAATTACCACTTCTGTCTCACTGCCATTGCACCTATTACATACCTCTCAACTGTCCAGATTTTCACACAATGTTCAGCTTTTTGCCACATATTTTTGGTCTGCTCCTCATAAAATGTGTGACTTTGTAGCAAATCAGTTGGACGATCTGAGGACTGAAGTCACTAACTAATGATAATCATTTGACTTTCACAGTCCATATCCTTCAGAAAAATGCATGCTAACAGAAATCAAGTTAGTTTACTACTACAAATTTGGGTACTTTCGTTATCTGCGACCTGTTCATTGCAATTTGTCAGCACTGTATGTACAACCGTGAAATGTCTGGAACTTGGTTGCGATAATACGTAAGTACCAAATGATGTTATAAAATATAAATGGAAGTTCTCATTTTTTACATGAATATTTATTACTTAGAAAAGACAGTTGATTGGTGCTATGTTCATAATGTAGAATATGATGCTGTGGTCATATTTAAAGGTTAATATCAAAAATAAGTTGCTACATGGTGCAGAGCTGGTCATCTGTCTGAACCAATTGTTTAGAATCATCAACAAACAAATAATATATGAAGCTGAAGAAGTATGTTCAAAGACTACAGTATTTTGCAGATATACTGCAAATATGAAGGAGGATTAACCATAAGATTATGTAGTCATTAAAAGTATTTGGCACATAACATTACTCCAACCATGTGAACAACCATCATGTTCAAAGACTACAGTATTTACAGATATACTGCAAATATGAAGGAGGATTAACCATAAGATTATGTAGTTATTAAAATTAGTTGGCACATAACATTACTCCAAACATGTGAACAACCATCATAGGTTCATAGGTTGGTACTAGGCTATCAGCCCCAGGGCCTATACAAGCCTAGCCATAACAATTACCTGGCTATTTCTTCCCACACTATTTACTTCCCTGGATCCCTGTCTAGCAGGGTGACTGACGTGACCTCGGGGTGAATTTCCTTTCTCCCATCCAATCATCAAGGTTCCTTTTGAAGAGGGCCAAAGAGGCACTCTGCTTGACATGTATGGGCAATCTATTCCAGAGTCTGGGGAGTCTCTGGGTCAGGAACCTATCCCTCCAGCATGTTTTGTTTATTGTGATGACAAGGTTTAGATCCCTGGAGCATGTGACTCTGAGGGATTGGGATTTCTTTAAGTGTAGCATGTCCAACAGCTCTGGGTTTGACATGGCCTTGTATGTTAAGCAGTGATCGCCTCTGAGTAGACGATATGCGACAGAGTATAGCTGGAGTTTTTTAAGGTGGTCAGCGTAGGGCATTTGCTTTAGGCCTGTGATTCTTTTAGTGAGGTATTTCTGCAGCCTTTCTAGTTGTTGCAGATGTCTTGAGAGGTACATACCAAACGGGGTGTTGTATTCTATAATGGGTCTAATGAGGGATGAGTACAGTGGGACAATGACCTCTTTTTTTCTGGGTGAAAATCCCTTAGTGATGAGGATGTGCCACATAGAAGGATTTCCTGACTGTTGTGGTGATGTGGTTATTGAAGGTGAGACCACTGTCCACCTGTGTCCCTAAGTCTCTTATCACACTTTCGGTGTTTAGTGTATTGCCACCTATATGGTAATTCACGGATACTTGTTTTTTTCCAAAGGGGATAACTATACATTTCTTGGCATTGAGCTTGAGCCCATGGCTCTGGCACCAAGCATCTGTTTCTGTAAGGCCCTTTTATAGAGTATCCACATCATTTGGGGATTTAATAATGGCTCCCAGTTTGCAGTCATCTGCAAACTTTGTTAGCCAGAGTCCCTTAGTGTTGGCCTGTACTTCAGAGAAGTAGATGCCAAACAAGAGCGGTCCCAGGACTGAACCCTGAGGTACTCCACTTGTCACTTGTCTGGAGCTGGATTTGGAGTCAGCTACTTTTACAGTGTGGGTTCTATCAGTCAGCCAGTTAGCAACCCATTGGGTGACGTAGGGATTAATGCCCAGCTTAGTAAGTTTATCTATGATTCCAGAGTTCAAAGACTACTGTGTTTACAGATATACTGCAAATATGAAGGAGGATTAACCATAAGATTATGTAGTTATTAAAGTTATTTGGTACATAACATTACTCCAAACATGTGAACAACCATCATGTTCAAAGAATAATGTATTTACAGATATACTGCAAATATGAAGGAGGGTTAACCATAAGATTATGTAGTTATTAAAATTATTTGGCACATAACATTACTCCAAACATGTGAACAACCATCGTGTTCAAAGACTACTGTATTTACAGATATACTGCAAATATGAAGGAGGATTAACCATAAGATTATGTAGTTATTAAAATTATTTGGAACATAACATTACTCTAGCCAAGTGAACATCCATCAAGTATGTTCAAAGACTACAGTATTTACAGATATACTGCAAATATGAAGGAAGATTAACCATAAGATTATGTAGATATTAAAGATTATGTAGATATTAAAATTATTTGGCACATAACATTACTGTATTTTATTATTTATTTATTTATTTACATTATTTATTTACATTTGTTGACAGGGAGTGTCCAATGTAGGTCCATTTTCAGAGGAGGCTCCACAGTTAAAATATACAGACAGTAGTTACATTGGATTTACATAGCAATTAACAATTTGATTAACATAGCAATTAACAATTACAAACATAGTTACAGATGAAGAACATAGTACATCAGTAGACAACCTGAATCTTTATCATCTGCGAAGTACATAACAGACATTGACAATTGTTACAATAAGAAGTTCCTGCTGTATAATAAGTAGGAGGCTTATGAGCATCTGCGCTTGCTATAATCAAGGTAGTTAGTGGGGTGGAAAGAAAGGTAGTGGGTGGATGTGATGGGTGATATTAGAGTGGGAGTTGCAAGGGCATAGCCAGCATGTTTTAGGTGCACTTTTAGTAAAGTTTTGAAGTGGGTACATGATGGTACGGAGGTAATTGTGAGTGGGAGGGAGTTCCATAATATGGCTATGGCGCAAAAGAATAGTGCTTCACCAGCAGAGTTATTGGCTTTAGTGACCTGCAAGTGATTTTTGTTGCTGGATCTTAGTGGTCTGGTGGTGCGATAGGGTTGGAGTAGAGTCTGGAGGGATGGGACATTTAGTGGATGGTTTACTAGTTTGTGGGCGAGTGTGAGTTGATACCATTGAAGGAGGTGAGGCAGTTCAAGCCATCCAAGTTCAGCAAGTGAGAGACAGTGGTGACTATGGTAGGATGCCCCTGTAGCAAATTTGGCGATTTTGTTGTAGCAGGTCTCTAGCTTGTTTAGATCGCATTGCCTTAGGTTGGTATATATTGGAGAGGCATAAAGTAGGGTGGAGATAAGGTGGGAATTTGCTACTGAAATCTTTGCTGCTTTGGTGAGAAGTTGCTTATTTCTGTATGATGTTCCTAGTTTTTTGCGGACTTTTTTTATGGTCATGGATATGTGAATGTCAGATTTTAGTTTATTGTCTATTTCCACTCCTAGCAATTTGGTGTGTTCTGTTGGGTGTATAGTGGTGTTGTGTTTTGCTGTGATGTTAAAGTGAGAGTTGTTCTGAGTATGTTTGGTGGGTTGGAAGATGAGTAGTTTAGTTTTGTTTGGGTTGAGTATTAATTGGGCATCAGATAACCAAGTTTCAATAGAGGAAAAGGCTTCCTGTGTGACTTTTTGCAGTTTGGGTAGGAACTGGGCTGAGCAGATGGTTGAGTCATCTGCATATTGTATGAGTGTACCATGTTTGGTGGCAGAGGCTAGATTATTGTTGAAAATAGAGAAGAGTAGGGGTCCAAGGATGGATCCTTGGGGAACCCCTATAGAGACAGGTAGTTGGGGAGATATGTCATTCTGCCATACAATGGATTGTTGGCAGTCAGACAGGTAACTCTGAAACCAGTTGGTGACTGATTGAGAGAAGGATAAGTTATTGAGGACAGAGATAAGTTGTTTGTGTGGGACTATGTCAAATGCTTTAGATAGGTCTACCAAAGTAGCAGGGGAGAGATAGCCATTGTTTTTATGCTGAAGGATAGTGTTAGTAAAGGAGAATAAGGCAGTGGTGGTGCTATGATTTGGTTGGAAACCATGCTGAGTATTACAAAGGAGGTTGTTAGTAAGGATGTAGTCTGAGACCTGAGAGTGAATGCATCTCTCTAGTATTTTGGAGAGTGGAGAGAGAATAGCTATGGTGTGGTAATCGGTTAGTTCTGTGGAGGGGCCACCTTTGTGGAGGGGAATTACATGTGATACTTTCCATAGTGTGGGAACGTAACTTTCTGACAGAGATCGGTTAATCAAGATGGATGCTGGGTAGGCCAGAGCATCAGCTGCGATTTGTAGGTATTCACTTGTGAGGTTGTCTGCTGCTAATTTGGTGGACTTAAGTTTAGTTAAGAGTTTTTTTATGTTGGAGGTTGGTACAGGAGAAAAAGAGAAGGCAGTGGGGAGATTACTAGTTTAAGGTGTGGGTTGGAGGGGAGGTGGGTTGTGTTGTTTAGCTAGTGATAGTATGGTTTGTGTGAAGTGTGTGTTGAATGAGGTAGCAATATTTTTGGAGGAGTGAGAGATGTTAGGAGGAGGGGTACTGACTTTACTGGGTGGAGGATGGAGTTTATGGAGGACCAGAATTGTTTGGGGTTGTGTTGGGAGGAGTCTAGAGCAGACTGGTAGTATTGGAATTTGTCCTGTTTTATTAGCTTTTTGACTCTATTGTGTAGTTCTAGGAATTTCTGTCTAGTTGAAGGGGTTTTGGTTTTGCGCCAGTTCTCCCAGGCTTCATCCCTGTTTATCATTTCTGACTTAGTGGTTTTCTGTAGGCATGGGGAGGGTTGTGCTTTGGTTCTGGAAAGTCTTATGGGGGTCGTGATAATTAAGGATGCTCAGGAAGGTAGTATTAAAAAATTCAACTGCGTCATCAAGACTGAGGTACTTTAGAGGATGCCAGTTACATTCTTTGAGGGATGAGATGAATGTGAGTGGGTTAAAGTTTAGTTTTTTACGTATTTGACGGTAGATGACAGGTTTAGCTTGGTATAGGTATTTTTTGAGTAGGAATGTTGGGGAGTGATCTCTGAGGGTATCTGATAAGCAGCCTGTTATATATGACTGGGGGCTCTTACTGACTAATATCCAATCCAGTGTAGTGTGCTTGTTGGGAGTTTTTATTTATCCTGGTTGGTGACTGGACTAGTTGGGTGAAGCCATGAAGGTTTACGTGATGGGTCGGATGGTTGTCAGAACAGGATTGCCAGTCAATATTGAAATCACCTAAAATTATAGTTTCTTGAGGGAGATGGTGAGTAGACCAGCTGAGGATGTTTTCTAGAGGAGGGATGTTTTGGCCAGGTGGGAAGTAGCATCCAATTATGTTGATGTTTTTATTTTGGTTTATTTTGAGGTTGGTATATATTATTTCTTCATTGCTTATTTGTGGAGCGGATGATTTTAAGATCTGGATGTTTAGATGCTGTTTAAATATTATAGCCACAATGCCTCCTTTCTTGTTTAGCCGGTCTACTCTTAGTATGCCGTAACCTGTAGGGAGGATTTGCTCACTGGTAATGTGAGGTTTTAGCCAGGTTTCTGACAGGATGACTATATCTGGGGAGTACAAGTCTATGGTGGCATGGAGTTCATGGACTTTGTTAGATATACTTCTAATATTTAGGCTTAGTAGAAGGAAGTCACTTGGCTTTCTATTGGCTGTGATTTGGGAGAAGATATGGTTTATAGTTTGATTATAAGGAGTGGGTTTGGAGATGGTAGGGCCAGGGTTGGGGTAGATGTCTCCACTTAGGGCTAGTTTTGATATGCATGAGGTTATTAGTTTTCTCAGTTTTTGAATGCGTTTGTTTATTAGGGAAACTTTATGATTGTACTCTGTGGGTAATAGGTATGGTGGGAGGGTTACTATGTTAAGTTGTAGGGATGCTTTATGTTTGAGTAATATAGTTGATAGAATATGTGGGGGGTGCATAGGGATGGTTCTTGAGTTGGTGTGAGGGGAGCTGAGTGAGAGTGAGACATGAGTGGTGGTGTAAGTAGTAGTACAGTGGTAGTGGTTGAGTGGGGGAATGATGGAGTCTTGTTAGGATGTAAGATATGCAAGGAGAGTGCATGCAGTGAGCATAGGTATGGTATACTTATACATGTTAGCCAAGGAGGAGTGATAGTAGTGGGAAGATGGAGGAGGTAGTGTTGGGTTTAGTGCCATAGTTGGCTACTGGAAAGATAGGAGGGGTTTGTGTGTGTAATAAAGGTAGGACCACTGGGGGCAGGAGGAAATAGGGGGTAGGGTGAGGAGCAAAGTGGGCAGAGACCCAGTAGTTGCTCTTATAAGGGGGCTGGAAACAATCAGGTAACAGAGTAAACTGATAAAAGAACATATGATAGTGAATGTGGAGACTCAGGTAGGTACCCTGTATTTCCACGAACTATCAGTTAGCTGTTCCCCCAGTTCAGGCAGTTTTAGTAAGTTTTATGGCAGGGCTGAGCATAAGGTGCTCAAAGGGTAGCCATGTGAACAACCATCAAGTATGTTCAAACTACTGTATTTACAGATATACTGCAAATATGAAGGAGGATCAACCATAAGATTATGTAGTTATTAAAATTATTTGGAACATAACATTACTCTAGCCATGTGAACATCCATCAAGTATGTTCAAAGACTACAGTATTTACAGATATACTGCAAATATGAAGGAAGATTAACCATAAGATTATGTAGTTATTAAAATTATTTGGCACATAACATTACTGTATTTTATTTATTATTTATTTATTTACATTATTTATTTACATTTGTTGACCGGGAGTGTCCGACTGGACGTAGGTCCATTTTCAGTGGAGGCCCAGGGAGAAAAGCTCCACAGTTAAAATATACAGACAGTAGTTACATTGGATTTACATAGCAATTAACAATTTGATTAACATAGCAATTAACAATTACAAACATAGTTACAGATGAAGAACATAGTACATCAGTAGACAACCTGAATCTTTATCACCTGCAAAGTACATAACAGACATTAACAATTGTTACAATAAGAAGTTCCTGCTGTATAATAAGTAGGAGGCTTATGAGCATCTGCGCTTGCTATAATCAAGGTAGTTAGTGGGGTGGAAAGAAAGGTAGTGGGGGGATGTGATGGGTGATATTAGAGTGGGAGTTGCAAGGGCATAGCCAGCATGTTTTAGGTGCACTTTTAGTAAAGTTTTGAAATGGGTGCATGATGGTACGGAGGTAATTGTGAGTGGGAGGGAGTTCCATAATATGGCTATGGCGCAAAAGAATAGTGCTTCACCAGTAGAGTTATTGGCTTTAGTGACCTGCAAGTGATTTTTGTTGCTGGATAGTAGTGGTCTGGTGGTGCGATAGGGTTGGAGTAGAGTCTGGAGGGATGGGACATTTAGTGAATGGTTTACTAGTTTGTGGGCGAGTGTAAGTTGATACCATTGAAGGAGGTGAGGGTGTTCAAGCCATCCCAGTTCAGCAAGTGAGAGACAGTGGTGACTATGGTAGGATGCCCCTGTAGCAAATTTGGTGATTTTGTTGTAGCAGGTCTCTAGCTTGTTTAGATCGCATTGCCTTAGGTTGGTATATATTGGAGAGGCATAAAGTAGGGTGGAGATAAGGTGGGAATTTGTTACTGAAATCTTTGCTACTTTGGTGAGAAGTTGCTTATTTCTGTATAATGCTCCTAGTTTTTTGTGGACTTTTTTTATGGTCATGGATATGTGAATGTCAGATTTTAGTTTATTGTCTATTTCCACTCCTAGCAATTTGGTGTGTTCTGTTTGGTGTATAGTGGTGTTGTGTTTTGCTGTGATGTTAAAGTGAGAGTTGTTCTGAGTATGTTTGGTGGGTTGGAAGATGAGTAGTTTAGTTTTGTTTGGGTTGAGTATTAATTGGGCATCGGATAACCAAGTTTCAATAGAGGAAAAGGCTTCCTGTGTGACTTTTTGCAGTTTGGGTAGGGACTGGGCTGAGCAGATGGTTGAGTCATCTGCATATTGTATGAGTGTACCATGTTTGGTGGCAGAGGCTAGATTATTGTTGAAAATAGAGAAGAGTAGGGGTCCAAGGATGGATCCTTGGGGAACCCCTATAGAGACAGGTAGTTGGGGAGATATGTCATTCTGCCATACAATGGATTGTTGGCGGTCAGACAGGTAACTCTGAAACCAGTTGGTGACTGATTGAGAGAAGGATAGGCTACTGAGGACAGAGATGAGTTGTTTGTGTGGGACTATGTCAAATGCTTTAGATAGGTCTACCAAAGTAGCAGAGGAGAGATAGCCATTGTTTTTATGCTGAAGGATAGTGTTAGTAAAGGAGAGTACAGCAGTGGTGGTGCTATGATTTGGTTGGAAACCATGCTGAGTATTGCAAAGGAGGTTGTTAGTAAGGATGTAGTCTGAGACCTGAGAGTGAATGCATCTCTCTAGTATTTTGGAGAGTGGAGAGAGAATAGCTATGGGGTGGTAATTGGTTAGTTCTGTGGAGGGGCCACCTTTGTGGAGGGGAATTACATGTGATACTTTCCATAGTGTGGGAACGTAACTTTCTGACAGAGATCGGTTAATCAAGATGGATACTGGGTAGGCCAGAGCATCAGCTGCGATTTGTAGGTATTCACTTGGGAGGTTGTCTGCTGCTAATTTGGTGGGCTTAAGTTTAGTTAAGAGTTTTTTTATGTTGGAGGTTGGTACAGGAGAAAAAGAGAAGGCAGTGGGGAGATTACTAGTTTAAGGTGTGAGTTGGAGGGGAGGTAGGTTGTGTTGTTTAGCTAGTGATAGTATGGTTTGTGTGAAGTGTGTGTTGAATGAGGTAGCAATATTTTTGGAGGAGTGAGGGATGTTAGGAGGTGGGGTACTGACTTTACCTGGGTGGAGGATGGAGTTTATGGAGGACCAGAATTGTTTGGGGTTGTGTTGGGAGGAGTCTAGAGCAGAATGGTAGTATTGGAATTTGTCCTGTTTTATTAGCTTTTTGACTCTATTGTGTAGTTCTAGGAATTTCTGTCTAGTTGAAGAGATTTTAGTTTTGCGCCAGTACTCCCAGGCTTTATCCCTGTTTATCATTTCTGACTTAGTGGTTTTCCGTAGCCATGGGGAGGGTTGTGCTTTGGTTCTGGAAAGTCTTATGGGGGTCGTGATAATTAAGGATGCTCAGGAAGGTAGTATTAAAAAATTCAACTGCGTCATCAAGACTGAGGCACTTTAGAGGATGCCAGTTACATTTTTTGAAGGATGAGATGAATGTGAGTGGGTTAAAGTTTAGTTTTTTACGTATTTGACGGTAGATGAAAGGTTTAGCTTGGTATAGGTATTTTTTGAGTAGGAATGTTGGGGAGTGATCACTGAGGCTATCTGATAAGCAGCCTGTTATATATGAGTGGGGGCTCTTACTGACTAATATCCAATCCAGTGTAGTGTGCTTGTTGGAGTTTTTATTTATCCTGGTTGGTGACTGGACTAGTTGGGTGAAGCCATGAAGGTTTACATGATGGGTCGGATGGTTGCCAGAACAGGATTGCCAGTCAATATTGAAATCACCTAAAATTATAGTTTCTTGGGAGAGATGGTGGGTAGACCAGCTGAGGATGTTTTCTAGAGGAGGGATGTTTTGGCCAGGTGGGAAGTAGCATCCAATTATGTTGATGGTTTTATTTTGGTTTATTTTGAGGTTGGTATATATTATTTCTTCATTGCCTATTTGTGGAGCTGATGATTTTAAGATCTGGATGTTTAGATGCTGTTTAAATATTATAGCTACACCGCCTCCTTTCTTGTTTAGCCGGTCTACTCTTAGTATGCCGTAACCTGTAGGGAGGATTTGCTCACTGGTAATGTGAGGTTTTAGCCAGGTTTGACTATATCTGTGGAGTACAAGTCTATGGTGGCATGGAGTTCATGGACTTTGTTGGATATACTTCTAATATTTAGGCTTAGTAGAAGGAAGTCACTTGGCTTTCTATTGGCTGTGATTTGGGAGAAGATATGGTTTATAGTCTGATTATAAGGAGTGGGTTTGGAGATGGTAGGGCCAGGGTTGGGGTAGATGTCTCCACTTAGGGCTAGTTTTGATATGCATAAGGTTATTAGTTTTCTCAGTTTTTGAATGTGTTTGCTTATTAGGGAAACTTTATGATTGTACTCTGTGGGTAATAGGTATGGTGGGAGGGTTACTATGTTAAGTTGTAGGGATGCTTTATGTATGAGTAATATAGTTTATAGAATATGTGGGGGGTGCATAGGGATGGTTCTTGAGTTGGTGGGAGGGGAGCTGAGTGAGGGTGAGACATGAGTGGTGGTGTAAGTAGTAGTACAGTGGTAGTGGTTGAGTGGGGGAATGATGGAGTCTTGATAGGATGTAAGATATGCAAGGAGAGTGCATGCAGTGAGCATAGGTATGGTATACTTATACATGTTAGCTAAGGAGGAGTGATAGTAGTGGGAAGATGGAGGAGGTAGTGTTGGGTTTAGTGCCATGGTTGGCTACTGGAAAGATAGGAGGGGTTTGTGTGTGTAATAAAGGTAGGACCACTGGGGTCAGGAGGAAATAGGGGGTAGGGTGGGGAGCAAAGTGGGCAGAGACCCAGTAGTTACTCTTATAAGGGGACTGGAAACAATCAGGTAACAGAGTAAACTGATAAAAGAACATATGATAGTGAATGTGGAGACTCAGGTAGGTACCCTGCATTTCCACAAACTATCAGTTAGCTGTTCCCCCAGTTCAGGCAGTTTTAGTAAGTTTTATGGCAGGGCTGAGCATAAGGTGCTCAAAGGGTAGCCATGTGAACAACCATCAAGTATGTTCAAACTACTGTATTTACAGATATACTGCAAATATGAAGGAGGATCAACCATAAGATTATGTAGTTATTAAAATTATTTGGAACATAACATTACTCTAGCCATGTGAACAACCATCAAGTATGTCCAAACTACTGTATTTACAGATATACTGCAAATATGAAAGAGGATTAACCATAACATTATGCAGTTATTAAAATTATTTATTTATTTATTTATTTGCAGTTGGTTAACCAGGATTGGCACATAACATTACTCCAGCCATGTGAACAACCACATATTAAGTTAGTTTCCACTATGAATGGACAAAACTCAACACACTGAGGACTGTAATCCCCAAATTACAATCCATGAAAAAATGCCAAAAAAAAAACACATTTTAAAGTGTTTTTTTTTTTTTTTATGAGGAAGCAAGCCTCCCATGCCCCCTGAACTGAGATATACCAACTCCACTGTCCATAAACATGAAGAAAGGGAAAATTCCACCAAATAGGGTATCACTGCCAGCAGAACTCACCGGCAATGATTTCCTATGGAATATCTTCGATCCTCAGCAGGCTGAACTTAAGGCAAATAAAGTTCGAGAGTTCAGTCTTCATCCACCTGTAGATTACTCATTAAGTCAAGTAAAGGTAATGTTTTTTGAAACCGAGTGTAATAAATATAAAGTAAAAGTATAGCAAACCTGGCTTTATTGTCACATGAGAAAATGCAATTGCTCATCATTAATGAATTTGTGTGCATTATTTCTTAAAAAACTATATTTGACATTTGTGTGAGATAATATCAGCGAATTTCCTCATCTAAGGAATGAAAGCTGGATATTGATAAGTTTACTGAGCAACAGCATGAGGAATATTAGTTAATGGATGTTAATTATTTTAAGGATATGATGGGGAAAGTAAATTTAAAAAAAAACACTGAGAAGTAAGCTTAATCCCAATGACTATGCCACAATTTACAGTGCTTTTCTAGGATTAGTAGTGAAATGCAGATGACCTAAGATGTAAAAGCTCTCCAGCACTTGTGCTGATTATGCTTAATTAGACTGGATAGGATGGCCACATTGGATATACTTAAGAAATATTTGTAATGAAAGTAATGATAACAGGCTTCCTTATCACCTGTTGGTTAGTTTGATGGATGGATGACTTAATGCCTTGATTGAAGCAGGGGCATGACACAGACTGGTGTTAGAGCACTTCTGTGTGCTAACATTAACCCTAATCCTGGTCCTAACCCTACACCTTCATCTTCTTTCGGCTTTTCCCGGTTAAGGTTCGCCACAGCGGATCATCTGTCCGCTCATGATTGGCAGTGGAGTTTTACAGTGTCGAGTTGCCAGCCCGGCGCCCAACCCTCCACAGAAGGCACACACACACACACACACACACACACACACACACACACACACACACACACACACACACACACTCACACCTAGGGCCAATTTAGAGTGTCCAATCCACCTACTACATGTCTTTGGGATGTTGGAGGAAACCGGAGCACCCGGAGGAAACCCACGCGACCACAGGTAGGACATGTAGACTCCGCACAGAAGGCAACCCAGCCGAGTATCACACCGGAGAACCTCTTGCTGTGAGGTGACAACGCTAACCGCTGCACCACCGTGGCTACCCCCTAACCCTACACCTGACCATAGAAAAAACTTTCCATAACATTAGCACTGCATAAGACACTCAGGCACTAACCACAAATAGCAGCACACATGTACAACACTAAATCTATTTCTTCCTTAGCCCTCACTCTAACCCTTACCCACAAACACTTGCACATACATGCTACCTATAATGCTGAAACTTTTGTTATATATAAAAGCTTCCTCATTAAAATCCCAACCTCACACTTGCCTTACCACACACATTCCATCTTCTTTTGACAAAGAGCACTTCCACTCTGTTGAAGAAGTGACTATTTGTCAAAGTAAAGATATATATATATATATATATATATATATATATATATATATATATATATATATATATATACATATATACACACGCACACTGTTAGACTTTTATTTTCAACAATTTCAACAGACATTTTGAGGTAAATGACAGCTAGTAAACACTGAAGTAAACATCACCATTGTGATTTCAACAAATGTATAGCTACCTGTGTAATATCTTCTTCTTTCGGCTTTTCCCAGTCAGGGGTCACCACAGCGGGTCACCTGTTCGCTCATGATTGGCAGTAGAGTTTTATGGTGTTGAGTTGCCAGCCCGGCGCCCAACCTTCCACAGAAGGCACACACATGCACACATTCACACCTAGGGCCAATTTAGAGTGTCCAATCCACCTACAGCATGTCTTTGGGATGTGGGAGGAAACCGGAGCACCCAGAGGAAACCCACATGTCCACAGGGAGGACATGCAGACTCTGCACAGAAGGCCCCCCAGTCAAGGATCGAACCAGAAAACCTCTTGCTATGAGGTGACAATGCTAACAGCTACCTCTGTAATATAAAGTTCATTATTAATTAGACATACTAGAAAATACAATAGATAATTTTGTAATCACTTTAAGGGAAAAGCAATGAAATATGTTTGTTCTGTGTCATATTCTGCAGGCCTCTAGTTTCTCCTGAATAGAAAAAACTGTTATATAAAAAAGAAAACAATGCTGTAAACTCTTCAACACTTACCCACCCCAGAAGAGGAAATAGGGTAAAATACTTTATAGGAAGAAAAAAACTTTATCTCACCCTTAAAGCAAAATAAATAAACAAAAAAATAACAGAAATCCCTTACAAGAAGGAAGAAAGTTTCTAAATAGCAGGCAAAATAACCTGACATAAATAGGATGATCAGCCACACAGGAAGGGAGAAAGAGAGGAAATTAATGACATCTGTTCATCAATCTGGTCCTAATAAAGCAAGAACTATAAATGATACACGGCCTGAAAGAGTGAATTGTAAAAGGAAATACATTTATGTAAACTATTTATTTTAAGATTAGATTTGAAGTTACATTTCTCCCCAATATACATGAAAGCATATCCCCAATATTGTTACAAATGAAATTTACTACTGACCTGTGTTTTCTTCCCGAAAACTGCCTGAAATTTGGAATCAGACAAACAAAAATAGATTTATTTCCTCATGTAAAGTAACTTTAATTGTGAAAGAACATGTTGCGGTATCCTCAGATTAACAATGTGGGGACATTCATCAGATACACAAAAGGAGACTGCTCTCATATTTGTTGCTTTTCAGCCTTTTTTATCCAAGACAAACATATGCAAGCACTATTGCTTAATTAACAAAGGCATGTTTCCATAATAGTGGAATAAGTTTTTATTTTCCTACTACTTGTCAACATCCAGATGGCAAGCAAGTTTTAAAAAAGTCAGGAACAAATTAAAAAAGTTTAGCATTTAATATTTCTGAGAGTAGATGCCATGTGAAGGCCATTCCAATGGTGTACAGGGATAAAGCCCTGATTACAGCCCAGGTGACTGATGGAGTGGCAGGGAGTGATGGGTGTTACCATCCCAGGATGGTGGGTGGTGACATTCACACCTCTCACTATAACCACTGATGGAGACTGATAATATCATGCATGGGGAGATGTAGTCCTGGTGGTGAGTGAGTGGATATGCCTGAGCTGCTGTGAAGGTGGGACAATAAATAGTGGCCTCCCCATTAGATGTATGCATCTCTCACAGGGATCTCTGTTGGAGACTATGGACATCTTGCATGAGGATGTATAGTCCTGGTGGGTTGGTGGGTGGGTGGATATGTTGGATATGGCTAAGATGCTATAGAGGTGGGGGGGGGGGTGATACATCACTATGTCCACCATTGCACATCTACCTATGAATGCTAACATTAGTCACCAGAAGAGGGGGAAATAATGGGTAGGGCATACAAAAAATGGCGGAATGGTGAGGTCTGAGACACCCCACAGATGCCATTATGCTCCATGACCAGCCCCAGCTAATATCAAAGAATATATATATTTTTGTTTTGATGGGGAAAGGCAAACCATTCTCCTAAATATGTGCATTACCTAAAGTATTTTTCTGAAGTTGGAACAATCTCAGAATTCCCTTAGACTAGACTGTATATCAGTTTCATGGCTCCCAGTTAGAAGTGCAACACCCATAATGTACGGGCTTTGCAACTCCAAAAATAAAATGGAATGTCAACAAAAATACAGTGAATGGTAAAACTTGCTGTAAAGCCCATTATAGCATTTTTGTAGGCCTCTGTACTCCCTGACATAGGGAGCTACACCTCAAAACACCAGTGTTTTTGGAGTTGCATTGCATGCAACTATTTTTACAGAGGCACAGGATCCCCCGAGCAAAATCTTCCAGAGGCATGGACTGCATGGACTCACATTATCCCCAGCTTAGAATATCTAACACTAAAAGTATTGCACATTGTGGGAAAAGGATAAACTCCCAACGTGCAGCACCTGTGGACTGCAAGACTTTCTGCATTCAGTGAAATAGCTTTCCAGAAAATGGGCACTTGATGTCCCAGCCATCAAACAAATAAAAACTCCCTACTAACCTTAAATGTGTTTGCTATGATTATCAAAGCCATATAAAATACTTGTTGCTAAATGTCTCATTTCAGCTTTGAAAAAAAAAACAGTAGAAGACAATTTTGTTGTAATGTCGACAGGGATACCAAGATCATTAGAAAGTTTACAAAACACTCCAATAATTGGCTTGTTTCTGCACAGAGTAGTATTTTCTGTAATAAGAATGATTTTGTAAAGGCCAAGGTAAAAGTAAAGAGTAGAAAGTAAGTCTGTTTCCTCGAATGAAACATGAAGCAAGGACTTTCCAGAATGGCATGCATTTTCATATGATCAAGGCAGCTGAAAACTAAAATGTTTGAGGCATCTTAGCCGTATGTTAACACACAGTCTGGTTGCTGAACATGTAAACACAATTTTCAGTTAAAATCAGTACTCTGAATGCAAGTGTATAATCACTTCCAGTGAAAACAGAAGGGCGTCTGAAATGGCAAGGGGAACATGTTCATTCTAAAAATGGTTCCTGTAAAAAAATCTACATAAATGGATCCACTTTTCCTAGTCCAGAAGCCACTATCTACAGTTTATTTGTTTATCCACTTTAAAGCATTTATGTAATGTTTTTCTGTTTTGCTCAGTGAAAGAGTACAAGACTGACGTTGATTAAAGGGGTCAAAAGCTGTTAGAAACAGTGTAACTTATTTACTCATGATAAAGGTTACCTTTGGACAAGTTTGTGTTAATGCAGGCATAAAGGGAAAAATGAATGAACTAGTGGTTGTATCTGTGTGTGTGTGTGTGTGTGTGTGTGTGTGTGTGTGTGTGTGTGTGTGTGTGTGTGTGTGTGTGTGTGTGTGTGTGTGTGTGTGTGTATCTGTGAGAGCAAGTGCCAGTAACTAACTGGAAGAAGAATATGTATCAGACATTGAACTTTGTCTAACAGCCTCTTCTTGTACCAAAACTGCTTTTAATCACTACTTCCCACTCTGCTGTTATACTAGCTTTACTTTCTATTCACCAAATTCAACAAATTTTTCTCAAACTAAAGACAAAATCTACCAACCTCACAGTTTATATATTTTTCATCCTAAACAGTAATACCTACCAGTATTCACTTCTGTCCTTCCTGCACAAATGCAAACTGGATATGCACATTTATGTTTTAAAACACTATATAACAAACATTAGGATATTTTAAAGATGCAGTGAGAAAACAAATAAGGTTGTCAGTTTTTGCTCATTCTATGTTTATGTTCCTACTGCTCTGAACACTTTATATATGACAGTAGGAAAGAACACTCATTAGCACTGAATGTCCACGTGAAATATGATTTTCTAACTTCTGTTTTCATAATAAACATAAAACAAGTAAAAGTTAACTGAAGAAATAGGATTACAATGAATGACAGGATTCAGACAGGAAGTGCACTCTGTACAACTCAAAGATGACTCAGTTGTGTATTGTATACAACAGCTCGATGAAATGACAGTGGTACTTATCCGAGGATCAAGGCTATATACTAGAATCATAACTCTAAGCTATGCTATAGCAGGTTTGTCTTTAAAATAGTAGTGATCAACATACATATGTATGAACACTAGTGTATGACTGTGGGGCTTTTTCACATAAGGACAAAATGCCAATGTACTAGGGATTTCTCCTTTTCCAGTGTTGGAGCAACCTCGGAGGTGGTATATGTAAGTAGCAGGGGGCGTGGGTGCAGCCGTCCACTTCAGCAATGCTAGGAGGCTTGCCACACTACAAAAATGTTTTTGTGTGTTTTTGCATTTAAGAATGCTGTTCACATTTCTGTGCTGCCCTTCATTTGTGATCGGAATTGTGTGAGCTGATCACAAATGAGTTGATGGCATCTCAGTGAGCCCTAAGGGAAACGTCTGAAAGGTAGCTTTTCTCAATAATATGCATGGGAATGCCAAAGTATTCAACTGGACTCCACAGAGGACATACTACATACATTTGTTGTTTATTTTAAAAATGTCTTACTGCGCAAGGTATACATATATATGTACGTATGTATGTTAAATCATTTGTATGCAACCATGTTAGCCCCAAATGAGGCACAGGTAAGGAATAGTTGTAATGTACTTTAGCATCTAGTGATGGTGATGTTGATGATGATGTTTCTTGCTCATACAGATTGCTACCTATGCGCTTTCTTCTCCCTGAAGCTATCATTGGTATACTATTTAATGATGGTGTAACTTGTTGCTTATCACTTAGATCATCACTAGAGTACAGGAAAATAATGATAAGCTAATGTGGATGTTCCACAGTAGTAAGGAATGAGGCATGCCGATATACCTCCATCTCTAAATTGCACCCCATGAACAAGGTAGAAAGGGTATAGCTACGCACACTGAAGGTACACAGCTGAATACATTTTTTTTCCTGAGCATCTGAGAAACAATATAGTTCAAAGAGCCCCCAAACACTGGAATTGTCTAAAATAATGTCCACAACACAGATCTGAATGCAAAATGGTTAGACAGAAAAACTCTTAGAAAAACTTTTGTAACTAACAATTGCATGGCCAAAAATGTGTAAATTAAATGATTGCTTTCTAAATGTGAAGGGGCAACATTTGGAGAGAGATGTACTTTTAAAATTTTAGTTAAAGCAAACGACATGCAGATGAAGTACAAAATAGACATTTCTTTCAACATCTCTTCAAGGTGGGGGTTATTGTCAGTACCACTGTGAACGGGAGTAGAGTTCACAAGAATGTATGCACAGACATGGTCACATTGCAAAACTGTAATATGGGAATGCCTTATTATACACATATATACATTTCTAATGTAACTAGAATAGTACTTTAAGGGCTGTGACATTGTCCCTCAAAGCAGAGCCAGTGCAACATTTTCTCCACTACATGGTAAATGGGCAAGGTACCATCCTACACTGAGCACTACCAAGGGAGTAGTGAGCACTACTCTGTGCACTCAAATTACTGATTTATATTTTCATATAATACCTCAGAAACTGTATGGTTCCCTGACCTTAGTATGTCTGTGAATACCTAAACTGCTATCAGCAAGCTAGAGCTTACATAATATGCTTTGGGATAGAAACAATCTATTTTAAAAAAGCAAGACTTACATAATGATGGGGGAACTGTATCTATATCTACCATGTATAGTAGATAACATTAGGACAGACATACATTTTGTAAACAGTAGATGGCAAAGGGGAGACTACACAAGGCTGTACATACTAGATACAAATTGATGGTGATGCCTCTAGACTGTTGTAATAATTAGGTTTGTAATATATTGTATGTACACATCTTCTTTGGTACTGATCAGAATTACAGATCTGCTGGCAGATCTGTTATGCTATGTACTTGTTGTAGTTGAGTTTGTATGCAGTGTTAATGACAGGGCATAATATGGAGATGAGGAGGACTCATAATAGCTACTACTGTAAGCATGATGGAGCTAACCATCCAATGCATTACCACAGTGAACATCATTGAGTTCTACATGCAATAGGCACAGTATCTATATGTTGTATGCCCTACTGATGGGGCACTGCCGGCATAAATACATCTTGCTGTTCGGCTTATCAGTGCATCACTGCCTTTGATGCTGCAGTGTACTGAGCATGGCTAAAGACAATACGATTTGCTTCTGAATCACAGTCCATACAGCACTGGCAGACTATATATGCTTTGAGTAAATACTATTTTATACTCTGAGGACCACTACTAATATCATCCTTACTGACCTTATAAAAGAGCTGAAGTGCCCTGTATGCAGCCCACATTTTTTATTCAATTAGTTCTGCTGCTTGTGTAAAGTTCCAGTGAACATATGGACATTTGTCATGAAAGAAATGGGGACTATCAAGTGAGTACAAGAATATTCATGTCATGACATTATGCAATACATATATAATTATAAATCATTTATGAGGGATATTTAATACAACTAATAAAATGCATATTTGTCAGTATAAAATATTACAAATGCATGCTACCTAGAAAAGTTTTTTTATGTATGTGCATCAAACTCTGGTGTTGGAAATGCAAACCATAAAAGTCATCCTAAAAAGTCCATGCAAAATGAAACCAGAATCAACTAGAGAGTGAAAGAGTATAGTGTACAAATAAAGTAAGTAGGGCTTGAGAACTCTAATCATTTAACCACCTAATGGTCTAGGCTATGGTAGATATATGGGAATGTAGCTTTAAGGCTAATAAACTAGCTACAGTGATTATCATGTTATATATGCCCAGAAATCTTTGAGAATCTAGTATGACTATAGACCTCATGGAGGTTAGACCACACTTTCTGTCTATGTTTATTTATTTAGACTTCTGGTATGAAATGCTGGTAGTGCTCCAAATCTAAGTTCTTTTCATGCTCATATAAACTCTGACTCTGAAGATGCCCTACACGGGTGAAAGCCCTTAGTCAGTTCTATGTTTGTAGTTAAATAAAGCCTTGGTGGTTTTACCTTGGTATCACCAGTGTTTTTTATCTTATTAATTACTCATATAAACTCTACCTGCTTGCTATTTAATCACCTTATAGGTTCATAGGTGTGTACTAGGCTAATGGCCCTGGAGCCTTTACAAGCCTAGCCCATAGGATTACCATGGCATCGTGCCACCCGACCTTAGTTCCCAGTGCCTCTGTCGAGTAGAGCCACTGGAGTGATCCCTGGGGTGAACTTTCTATTTCCCATCCACTCATCAAGATTCCTCTTGAAGAGGGCCAGTGAGGTGCACTGTTTGACATGTATTGGAAGTCTATTCTATAGCATGGGCAGTCTCTGGGTTATGAACCTGTCCCTCCAGCATGTTCTGTTGATTGTGGTAATGAGGTTGAGGTCTCTGGAACGTGTGGTGCAGAGGGATTGGGATTTCTTTAGATGTAGCATTTCTAACAGAGCTGGGTCAGATATGGATTTGCAAGTCAAGCAGAGATCGTCTCTAAGTAGGCAATATGAGACAGAGAATAGATAAGAGTTTTTTTAGTCTATCCATATAGGACAAGTGTTTAAGGCCTAGGATCCTCTTTGTGAGGTACCTATATGGCCTCTCCAGTTGTTGCTGGTGTCTAGTGAGGTACATGCCAAATCGGGCATTGCACTCGATGATTGGCCTAAAGAGGGAAGAGTAAAGGGAGACAATGATCTCTTTCTTCCTGGATACAAAACCCTTAGTAATGAGATGTGCCACATAGAAGGACTTTCTGACCACACTGGCAATGTGGTGGTCAAAAGAGAGGTTGTTGTCAACCTGTGTTCCTAGATCTCTTAAAAAGCCTTTTGTGTTCAGTGGACTACCATCAATGTGGTAATTCATGTTTTTTTCCCAAAGGAGATGATGACACATTTTTTGGCATTGAGCTTAAGGCCATGGTTCTGACACCAGTCGTTTTTCTGTAGGATTTCAACATCACTTGGGGAGTTAATAATAGCTCCCAACTTGCAATCATCTGCAAACTTAGCCAGCCGGAGTCCCTTCATGTTGGCCTGGACTTCAGAGAAGTAGATACCAAACAGGACAGGACTCAGGACTGAACCCTTTGGGACTCCACTCACGACTGATCAGCAGTCTGACTTGGAGTCAGCTACTTTCACACTGTGGATTCTATCTGTGAGCCAGTTTGCAACCCACCTAGTGATATAGGGGTTGATGCCTAGCTTAGTGAGTTTTTCTAAGATTCCTGAGTGGGGAATGGTATCAAAGGCCTTGCCAGATCAAATTAGGCTGTATGAACCATCATGCCTTCATCCACAGCTCTGGTGACTGACTCAAAGAAGTCAACCAAGTCGAGAAGGCATGATCTACCATTCACAAAACCAAACTGTGTGGGATCCAGAGATTGGAGATTCCCTATATCCTTGTTTATTAGGTCCATGATGATGCATTTCATAGCTTTGCATATCAGACTATTCAGGCTAATGGGGCGATAATTCCCAGGGTCTGTAGTCACTCCTCCTTTGTGGAGAGGGATGACTGTAGCAGTGCACCATTCAGTTGGGACAAAGTCTGAAGTGAGGCTGTGATTGAACAGGGCACACACGTGAGGTGCCAGTTCACTCTGTAGTTCATGTAGAACACAGCCAGGGATATTGTCAGATCCCATAGAAGCTGTATTATTGGCCTTGAACAGTGCTGTTTTAACTTGTGCAGCAGTAAAACAGGGTGCCCGGCAATCTACTGGTATTGCGATTGGTCCTTTGGGGGGGGGTAAAGTTGGCACTGAATCTGTCGGCCAGTATACTGGCAATATCTGTTGGCTCGGCATAGGAGGTACCATTGTGCAGTAGCTCAGAACAAATCTGGGTATTGCAGTGGAGATTCTTTACATAACTATAGAAGGCCTTGTGGTTGTCTTTACTATCTGCTGCCATTCTGTTTTCATAGCTAGCTTTAGAGGATTTGATGAGGGATCTCAACTTTTTGTTGAGGCTGATAAGGGAGATTTTCCAGTCTTGGGACTTCACCTTATTCCACATCAGTCTCCTCCTTCTGTTTTAGAGTTTGTTAATGGCAGGGGACCACCAGATTGGCTTCCTTTTTTTGGGGGAGAGCGTATTGGTTATATTGGGTATGGCAAGATCCATGCATTTGTGTATGTGTTCGTACAGTGCATTGGTGTATGATTTGGTGGTCATGCAAATATTCTCCATTAGCATGGGTGCCATGAAGTTAGCCACCTCTGTTTTTAGGAGCCCAAAGTTAGCTGTGGAGAAGTTTTCCATGGCGGTTACCTTTGCGGGGGTGGGGGAGGGAGGGATGTTGATTTCCAAGGTAATTAGTTTGTGGTCGTATCTAACCACGGAGGAATTGACTATTGGTGTAGAGCAATGCTCACCCATGTTAATAATGATCAGGTCAAGGATGTTGCTACCTCCAGAGGGGTAAGAATGAGCTGGTCCAGGGCACTGGAATTAATGAATTCCAGGAAATGTTGGGCAAGTGTATTGGTACATGAGTAGCTTTCCCAGTTAATGGAGGGGTAGTTGAAGTCGCCCAGTATGAGAGTGTTATGTTGGGCCTTAATATTCTCCAGGGTGCTTAGGAATGTGGAGTGTGAGTCTTGGGACATGGTTGGGGACCTATAGTAGGCTACAACCTGAATCGCTGTCTTACCCAATGTTAGCTGCACCTGAAGTATCTCTCATGCATTATGTTGGGCTACCAGTCTAGAGGTGTCCGCATCCTTTATGAATATGGAAACACCACCGCCTTTGGAGGTTTGGGCCGAAAAGTTTGGAATGAGTTATAGTCTAGTAGTGCAGGGGTGCTTTCTGCTGCTTTGAACCAGGTCTCTGTTACAGCACAAGTGTTGATGTTCTCCATTTTAAGGGGTGCTTTGAGCGAGTGCATTTTGAGATTTAGACTTCTAGCATTGAGCAGCATAACCCTCTGATTGCATTTGTTTTTAGCTGTTATGGTGGTAATTTGGTCTTTGGAACACCACCTAAAAAAGGCGGTAATCTCTAAGTGTAGTACCTCGCAGTTAGTTCTGTGCAGCTTTGGGCATAGCCTGGGCATGGCTTAACTGATTGGCAGGGGAAAATCGAGTTCAAGTGACAGGCATGCTAATTTCTGCACTGATTAAAAACACAACATTAAGTAAATACCTAACACAAACAACACAAACAAAGTCCAAAACAGTAAAAGTCCCTGTCACATGTTTAACTGCAACATAATAGACATCAGCATATGAAACCAGAGTTGTTATTTGCAATGGTTTTCATGAATAAAATAAACGGTACGATTCAAGGAAATCTTTGTGTGCATTGGTATGATTTGACTCATCTTTGTGGTTACTTAAATTCTGTGAATATTATATGCTTTGAAATTTTGATGGTTTGACATGAATAAAAAGTGAATATTATATGCTTTAGTTGTGTGAATTGAATAGTTTTTCTGACTGCTATGGCAGGAGCCAAATGAGTATTCATGCGGTTGCGGGGTCCGTGCGGCTGGAGGCGTGTTTGGGGCGGGATTTGCTACTGCACATCCTGCGAGGTACTACACTTGGAGATTACCAAAAAGGCACGATAGGGGTGGCAAGAGCCTTGGCCAGTATCTGGAAGCCCTGGGGTGACAGTTGCAGGCCATCTTTGGAAAAGCATCGAGGTCTATCAGTCATGTCATCCCAGGTAGACAGATACTGGATCCCCTTAGAATGACAACAGAAATTTAGCCAATTGTTGAAATCAATCATCATATACTCTTCACAGTGTGAAAGTTATTGATTATATCCTTATGCAATATTTACAATGTAAATTCATATTCTCTCTTTTCTTACACTGTGAAAAGAATTTATACCTGATTATATTGTACAGATATTAGCTGTAACAACAAAGTATGTATTTTATGTATTGCTATATGTGGAGCTTACAATTTTTAGTATTTTATGTATTGTTATATATGGAGCCTTTCTCTCCGGGCCTCCGCTGAAAATGGGTTTTCATCCCAGTTGGACTTTCCCAGTAAACAAATGTAAAATAAATAAATAAAATAAAATATCTATTAGAAATGAAAAAATACATCTGCCGAAGTAAGTAAATATGTTTGTCTCCAAGAGTTTCTATGTTAGAAACTATATATATATATATATATATATATGGGTCACCTTTAAAATCTCGAAATCGCGTTTGCCCGAAACAGAATCCGACGGGACGAGAATACCGAAA
>NC_056741.1:728005509-728008009 GCF_019279795.1 Protopterus annectens | reverse complement strand
AAAATAAGTTTTGAAATACCTTCATGTTTAAGAGTCACAGAAAAGGGAAATAATTACTTTGTCCCATAACATCCACCTTAAAGAAACTGTTAACCAGACACAGCAGAAGTCATATCAAGTATCTGCACAACAGTAGAACAAAGGAAGTATCCATGAAAAGAATAAATGGTATTTATGAACCTATATTAGGTATAAAAACAAATAATGGATCAGATCAGGACGGATGTATAGTACATCGAAAGTCTAATCAAGACATTCCAAGAGTTTTGTACAATCAATATGACTTGGCATGTATTATGAGTTTCTCATCTAAATCACATAGATGTAAAGGAAATCATTCAAAAGAATTGGGCATTATTAATGGATGATATGATTTTGGGTTTGGAAACTGGATTCATGCCAAAAGTAATATGAAGAAAGGGTAGGAGTTATAAGGATTTGTTTTACTATAAAAGTATAACAATTAATCGTAACTCTGGCATGAAACAATGTGGCTCTTGTCCATATTGTTATATATTAGATAAAGGGAGCAAAATATCGCTAAATGGTTCACAAATCGCAATAAAGGGCAAGTTTAATTGTAACACCAGAGGAGTAGTCTATGTGGCAAAATGCCAAGCATGTCCTTGCTTTTATATAGGAAAAACAGACAGAAGATTAAAAGATAGAATAGTTGAACATCTTAGAAGTATTAAAAATAAGAAGGAGGACAATGCTTTGTCAACACATATAGCAACCTACCCGGATCATAAGTTTAAATTTAAAGTGATACAGCAGGTCCAACAAGACGATAGAAGGGGGCCACACAATTTACAGTTGGAAAAGATGGAATTAACGTGGCAATTAAGGCTCAATGCATTTGTGAAACCAGGATTGAATGAAAAATGTTCTATTATGTGTTTATTGAAGTTAAAAAGTCTAGAAAGATAAAATAATCTATGGTGAATAAAGATCTGTGACAGTAGGTTATGTTTATAAGATCAAATATTAAATATCAAAACAAAACAGAATATTAAAATTATAAAGATAGACTAAAGTACAAAAACCTTGTACATGTATTGCATTATTGGTGTTTTTTATAGCACTGTCTTACAGTATTTTTAGTGGTACAATAAGGATTTATATTGGATTTTTGGAAGCATAAGTAGGTTTAATATACATACAATACATATTTGTTAATATTATTATTATTCATTTTTAATATTATTATTATAATTTTTTAATAATATTTTTGAATAATATTACTATATTATAATATTTTATTATTTTTGGTGTTTAATCCTACAAGATAAAAAGAACTTTTATATTCAACTACAACAATCAGCCCTTCAACAACCACAAAAGTTCTGGACTACTATTAATACACTACTATCACCAGGCAAAGTAGCCACACCTAATCCACTAGGCTCCAACCGCGACTGTCCAACCCAAACAGCAAATGCCTTTAATAATTTCTTTACTACTGCTATGCTAAATCTAGTAAGTCAACAAAAACCTGATACTTCCAAATTGTCCACTCCTAGCTCCACCCCCCCCCACTTCCATCTCGAACCTATACCCACCTCCTATATCTCCTCCTTACTTCAAAAATTAAAACAGACTACCCCAGACTACCCCCTCAGCTGATAAATTACCAGCAGAATACCTTCACATAGGAGCCAAAGCTATTACCTATCCCATCTCCATATTGATTAATAGAGCCATAAAAGAAGGCACTATCCCATCTATCTGGAAAATCTCACACATTATTCCTCTTCACAAAGGTGGAGAACTCCACTGATTTCTCCAACTATCGCCCCATAGCTCTACTCTCTCCACTCGCTAAAATAATGGAGAAATGCATCCACAAACAATTACTAAACCACCTACTCCTCCATAATCTTCTAGCTAACTGTCAACATGGTTTTCGGCCATTCCATAGTACCACCACAGCCTTGTTATCCTTTACTAACAGTATCAACAAAAATCGTAATAAAAATATTCCTTCCTCAGCATTCTTTGTAGACCTAGCCAAAGCCTTTGGCATGGTCAATCATCAGCTTCTCCTCCACCTTCTGAAGTTCCTCTCTCTCGACAATCCTGCTATGAATCCTGGTTTACATCTTACCTGGAAAACCGAAAACAAGCGGTTCTCTGGCAAAACCATCTTTCAGACCTCCTTCCCACCTCCCTAGGTGTCCCTCAGGGCTCCATTTTAGGACCACTATTGTTTTCCATTTTCATAAATGACCTTCATCTTTCTACTCCACTCTCTACCTACATTCAATATGCAGATGACTCTACCATAATCTGTTCTGGCACATCCCAAACTGAACTTCATTCTCTCACACAAAAAGCTTACACCACTATAGAACAATGGTTCTCTAACCATCGTCTTCTCCTTAACCCTAAAAAAAACAAACTTTTGCTCTTTACACCCTCTTACTCGTCTCCCCCTCTTCATTTCACACTCACATCCAGTAATGGTACCGTTACTTCTCCAGACCCCACCACCAAATTC